>NW_025966540.1:1378-3460 GCF_021869965.1 Rhincodon typus
TCCCATGGGGAGTTGGTCACTTGACTAACAGATGCATTCTTTTCACCATTCAGCCAGTGAAGGAAACAAAAGATCATCACTCACCTGTGTCCCCTGACCACACACACACTCCCATGCTGGTACAGAGTGGTGGTGAAGGAGCCATCTTTCAGAAACAACCTTCTTCAACAAGATCATGCCTGCTATCACAAAAACAGATAAATATTGTGTATTATATACAGAAGAGGGAATTTTTCTTCTGTATGTCCTGGGGCTGACATGTTTCTGTTAACTTGTATTTTAGTGACATTGATTATGTAATGGTTGTCCCTCTCTGCTTTCGTGCTATTAATTAGGATATTTGAAGATTACAAATTTAGTTTGGCGACAGCATTTGTAATTTCTCAGATTTTCTCTCTCTTTCTCCCTCTTGGTGGATGACTGTCTTCCTTCACAGTTGGGTTCAATTTATTTCCAAGTCAGGATGGTGAATGGCTTGGAGGGGAACTTGAAGGTGGCATTTCTAATGTGCTACCCTTGTTCTTCCAGACGGAAGTGGTCGTGGGTTTATCTGAGGATCTTGGGTGAATTTCTGCAGTGCACCTTGTAGAAAGCATACACTGCTGCTACTGACTGTTGGTGGTAGAGGGCGTGGATATTTGTGGATGTAGTGCAGGTCAAGCGTGCTGCTTTGTCCTAGATGGTTTAAATCTTCTTGTGTTGTTGGGGCTGCACTCATCCAGGAAAGTGGGGACTATTCCATCATACTCCTGACTTGTGCCTTGTATATGGGGACAGGCTTTGAGGAGTCAGCCGGAGAATTACTCCCTGTGGTATTCCTAGTTTCTGAACTGGTATTGCACTGTGTTTATGTGGTGAGTGCAGTTGAGTTTCTCGTCAATGATGACCGTCAGGATATTGTTAGTGGGGATTCAGTGATGGTAACACTGTAGAATGCCAAGGGGCAGTGGTTATATTGTCTCTTATTGGAGATGGTTGTATTGTGTGACACAAATGTTATTTGCACTTGTTGGCCCAAGCCAGGTGTTGTTGCATTTGAACAAGGACTGCTTCAGTATCTGAGGAGCTGCGAATGGTTCTGAACATTGTGCAATCATCAGTGAACATCCCCTCATTGTAAAGTGTTCAGAATTGAGGGTATGCCACATAATTAGACATTTAGTACTGAGAGGGTTCCTCATTGTCAGAGGGTCAACATTGAGGCAGTGCCACATCCGAAAGAGGTTAGAATTGAAGGAGTGCCACTTGATTGCAGGAGCCGTGCTGAGGTTTTGCAGCACTTAGAGAAGGTCGAACTGACAGAATGCTTTATTGACAGAGGGTCAGTCTTGAGGTATTGAAGCACAGTCAGAGTTCAGTACTAATGGGGCCCCTCATTGTCAGAGGGTTAATACTGAGTCAGTTCCTCAATGTAATGGGGCCAGAATTGAGGGAGTGCGAAATGATTAAAGGGTCAGGACTAACAATACAGGACTGTCAGTGAGTCAGATCTGTAGGAGTCAGAGGGTCAATACGGAGGCCGTGTCTCATTGTGTCGGTGTTGGAATTGAGGGAGTGCCAACTGATCAGAGAGTGAGTCCAGAGGCATTGTGACACGGTCAATGGGTTAGAACTGAGGGAGTGCCACATATTAAGAGGGTTGGTACTGAGGTATTTGCAGCAGTGTGGGAGTGCCTCGTTCTCCGAAGATATTACTGAGAAAGAGCCTTATTGTCAGTGGAACATGGAGTCATGGAATCGCAGACGTACAATATGAAAACAGACACTTTAGCCCAACTCGTCCATACTGACCAGATAACCAAAATTAATCTATTCCGTTTGACCATATCCCTCAACCCGTCCTATTCGTAGAGCCATTCACTTGCCTCTGAAATGTTGTTATTGTGCCATCCTTCACCAATTCCACTAGCAGCTTATTGCATACATGTGCCACCCTCTAATTGAAAATGTTGCCCCTTAGGTCCCTTTTAAAACTTCCCCTCTCAAAATAAACACATGACCTTCAGGTTTGGACTCCCCTAACTTGGGGAAAAGACCCTGACGGTTCACCCTATCCATGCTCTCATGATTTTATAAACCTCT
>NW_025966540.1:3960-13943 GCF_021869965.1 Rhincodon typus
GTATTAGAGATGATCCAGGTGATCTTAAGATTGGGGTGGAAGGTGTTGGTGAAGAGGATGAACTGCTCGAGCTCCTCGTGGGAGCACGAGGGGGCGCCCATACAGTCATCAATGCAACGGAGGAAGAGGTGTGGTTTAGGGCCAGTGTAGCTCCGGAAGAGGGATTGTTCCATGTAACCTACAAAGAGGCAAACACAGCTTGGGCCCATGCGTGTACCATAGCCACCCCCTTTGTCTGTAGTAAGTGGGAGGAATTGAAAGAGAAGATGTTGAGGGTGAGGACAAGTTCGGCTAAGCGGATGAGGGTGTCAGTGGAGGGAGAATGGTCGGGCCTGCGGGACAGGAAGAAGCGGAGAGCCTTTTGGGCCATCTGAATGGGGAATGCAGGTGTATAGGGACTGGACGACCATGGTAAAGTGGAGATGTTGGGGACAGGGGAATTGGAAGTTCTGGAGAGGTGTTGGGCATGGGTGGTGTCACGGATGTAGGTAGGGAGTTCCTGGACCAAGGGGGAGAAAATGGAGTCGAGATAGGTGGAGAAAAGTTCGGTGGGGCAGGAGCAGGCGGAGACAATTGGTTGACTAGAGCAATCAGGTTTGCCGGAAAAGCTCAGCAGGTCTGGCAACATCCGTGAAGGATAAAACAGAGTTAACGTTTCTGGTCCGCGGACCCTTCCTCAGAATTTCAGTACACTGCCGACATTGAGGTGTTATCTCACTCCAACCCTGTCAGTACTGCAATAACCCAGATTTGGTCCTGTATTCGCGTGGCACTCCCTCAGGACTGATCCTGTAATCGTGTGGCACTGCTTCAGTAATAACCGTTAGACAACACTGCGCTTCCGCATGACTGACTGTCTGACAAACAGGCACTGCCTCAGATCTGACTTGGTGACTATGAGGTACTATCTAATTCCGACTATCTCGTAGTGTTTTAGTGGGGGCTCTGTTATTTAGTTTTGATTTACAGTGGGCCTTGTGTTTGAGCTTTCATTAACTGGAGGCTCTGTGTTTTAGAGGTTTTTTTTGCAGTCGTCTGTTTGAGGGTTTAGGGGGATTTTAGGGAGGATTTACAGGGTTTATTTACAGGGAGCTCCATACTTTACTCGTTATTTACAGCGGGCTCTGACTTTTATGGCCCCAGCCTCCATCCCCAGCCTGTCCCAGTCCTGCCTCCAGCCCGCGGAACTGAAACTCGTCCCGGCCCGCAGCGTGTCCCGGCTCTCAGCCCTAACCCCAGACTGTTCCGGCCGTGGCCGCGGCCCCCAGCCCCCGACACGAAACCCAGCCTGTCCTGGCCCGGAACCCAAGCCCCCAAAACCCACCCCAACCCGAGCCTGTCCCAGCTCCAAACATGACCAAAAACTTAGCCCCAATCCTAACCCTAAACCTGTCCCCTGACCCCAGAAAGAGCTTTTAGCCCCCAGCCGAATCACGGACGACAGCCTGTCGCAGCCCTGGCCCAGCCCAGCTCGACCCAAACCGGGGCCCCCGCCCAGACCATTACTGTAAACCTCGCCTTAGCCTCAGACCTCCGACCCCGGCCCCAAACTTAACCAAAACCTTCGCCCCAACCTGACAATGAACCTAAACCCGGCCCCAGACCTCCAGCCCCGCCCGGGCCGGCCCGACCCAATCCAGAGCCCCAGACCAGAAAATCACCGTAAACCTCGCCTTCGGCTCAGCCCTACGCACCGGCCCCAGACCCCAGCCTTCAGCCCCTGTCCCAGCCGTAACTCAAAACCCGGACCCAGACACAGCCATCGGCGCCTCAGCCCAAAATTCCCCCGCAGCCCTGACCCTGACCCTAACACTAAACACGGCCCTGAGCCTGACCCCGACACCGACACCGACCAGGTTAAGGTCCCAGCACCCAGCCCGCAGCCCCGACCCTAAGCCCTGCCTGTCCCAGACCCGAGCTCCTACCGAAATCTAACCCCAGCCTCAGCCTGACTCGGCCCCCATCTTTCGCCCTAATACCAGCCTGTCCCTCTTCTGGCCCCGACTGTCCTGTTCCCCGGCCCTCGGCCATCCCAACAGCCTCTGCCCCCTCGTCCATCCACGACTGAGCTTGTCCCGGTCCTGGTGCCAGCCCCCAACTGCAGCCTCAACACTGACCTCAACTCTAACCCTCGCCTCAGACCTAACCCTCACCCTAGCCCCACCCTGAGCCTCATCTGGCCTTAACCCTAACCTGTCTGAAGGTAACTACGGAGGAAATGCCTCAATGGTCAATACTCACCCAGCGCCTCCATGTAAAGGGTTCAGAATAGACAACCTCATTGTCAGAGTGTCAGTGACAGTGCTTCAGAGTAGTGCCACTGCTGAGGGACTGTGTCACTGTTAGAGGGTCCAGTGGGGTGCACAGTCTCAATATAATCGGGTGAGAAATAAGGGAGTGCAACACGTTTGCAGGACCAGTACTGAGATAGTTCAATACAGTCAGAGGGTCAGGATTGAGCGAAGGGCTCTATGTAACGGGATCAGAACTGTGGGATGGCTCCACGATCAGCAGGTCAACACTGAGCTATTGAAGCACTGTCACAGCATCAATACGGAGGCAGTCCTTCTTTCGAAAGGTGCCCGAATTCTAGGGACGCCACACAATTAGAGGGTCATGACTGTGATATTATGATCAGCGGGTGAGTACTGAGGGACTGCCTTATTGTCAGTGTGTCAGTTCTGAGGCATTGTTCATTTGTCAGAGGGTTCGTCGTATGGGAATGACTCATTGTCAGAGTTTGTGTTGTGAGGCAGTTCCTCAGTTTAACGGTGTGGGAATTGAGGGTTTGCTACACAGAGAGGATCAGTGCTAAGGTATTGCAGCTGTATCAGAGGATCAGTGTGAGGCATTGCCTCACGATAAAGGCATCAAAAGTGAGGTAGTGCGAAACGATTACAGGGTCACTAAGACATTGCAACACTGTGACAGTGTCAGAACTGATGGACTATTTCATTGTCAGAGGGGCATTACTGAGGGATTGAAGCACTGTCAGAGCTCCAGTACAGAGGGAGTGCTTCATTGTCAGAGGGTTATTACTGCAGGAGTGCATTACTGTTAGACAGAGCCAGTTGTTAATTATGCAGGTGTCAGAACTGGGACAGTGCCTCATTGTAAGAGCATCAGAATTGAGGGCGACCTCACATTTAGAGGGTCAGTCCTGAGGGAGGGTTTCGTTATTATTGTGTTAGTACCTCGGGCCTTGGTAGATTGTCAGCTGGTCAGTTCTGAGACAGAGTCTCTTTGTCAGTGGGTCAGCACTGAGGCTGTGCTTCAGTGTAATGGTGTCAGAATGGAGGCTTTGCCACAGACTGACGGTAAGTACTGAGGCATTTCAGCTCTATCAGGGTCAGAACCCAGGCACTACCTCATTAGCAACAGATCACTTCTGCAGCAGGGAGAGAGGGTCAGACTGAAGGAGTGCCTCCTTGTCAGATGGTCAGTTCTGACACACTGCTCCTTTGTCAGAGGGTCATTGGTGAGGCACTGCCTCTTTGTAATGAGATCAGAACTGTCATGGGGCCAGTACTGAGCGAGAACCTCATGATCAGAGGTCAATACTGAGAGAGTGTCTTATCAGAGATTCATTCGTAAGGGTGTGCTTCATTGTCAAAGAGTCCATTCTGAGGGACGGCATCATGTGAGAATTCTAAGGGAAATGCAGGGTTACAGGGATACGTTAAGGGGATGGGTCAGATGCGCTTGGGAAGCTGAGTGTGGACTTGGGCTTAATGGCCTGTTTTACACTATGGGGATTCTATGATTCTGATGAGACGATCAGTGCTGTGGCATTTCAGCACTGTTGGAGGGTAAGATCAGTGGGAGTGCATAACTGTCAGAGGGTCAATACTGAGGCTGAGGCAGAGCCAGGGAAATGTAGACCAGTGAGCCTTTGGACTTACAATCCAGTCCTACCTCAGAACTGATCCTCTGACAGAGCTGCAGCTCCTCAGTACTGACTCTGTAATCGTGAGGTACACCCTCAATCCTGACCCCACTTCAATGAGGCACGGCCTCAATATTGACCCTCTGACAATGAGGCACTCCCTCAGTACTGACCCAGTGACTATAATGCGCTCCCACAGGTCCGAATTCATACGACACCAGGTTATAGTCCAACACAAGCTTTTGCAGCCTCAGTCCTACTTCAGTCCAACATCGACACCTCCATATCACGGAAATGAGATCTGACAGTTCTTCCATTCCTCAGGTCTAAACCGCTAATCATGTGGCCCTCGATCCATTCTGATCCCATTACATTGAGGCACTGCTTCAGAATGGATCCCTCGTACTCACCCACTGACAGTGCTGTCTACATGTACTGACTGTCTAACATGTGAGCACTCCCTTGATTCTGACTCTCTACAATGAGGTACTCGCTCAGTACCAATGCTCTGACAGTGAAGCACTTCCTCCAAACTGACCTGCTGACAACGCGGCAGTCCCTAAGGACTAACCTTCTGATAGATCTGCAATACCTCCGTCCTGATCATTTAAACGTGTGAGACCCCTTCAATTCATACCCTCTTACAATGAGACAGTGCCTCAGTAATGACCCTCTGACATGAGGCAATGCCTCAGAACTGACCCACTTAAAGTGCTGCACTACCACAGAACTGACCATCTAAGCATGTGGCCCACTCCGGTATGACCACCTTACAATCAGGTACTGCCTCTGTATTGACCTTCTGACAATGATGCACACCCTCTGTACTGTACCTTTGACAAACAGGCACTGACTCAGTAATGATTCCCGATGATGAGGCATTCTATCAGGACTGAACATATGATAAGGCACCTGCTCAGGACTGAACATATGATAATGAAGCATTCCCACAGTTCCAAACCACTGACAGTGCTGTAATACCTCAGGACTGACCCTCCCATCATGTGACACTGCTTCAATTCTGACATCTGCATAATGAGGCACTGCCTCAGTCGTGACCCTCTGACAATAATGCACTCCCACAGTTCTGACGCTCTGACAATGAGGCATTCATTCAATATTTACACTGTGATAGACTTGCAAAATCTCAGTACTGGCTGTCAAATCAAGAGGCACATTCTGAATTCTAACCCTGTTGCAATGAGGTACTGCTTCAGTATTGACCCTCTGCGTCTGTGTCATTTTAAAGCCGATGTTATCTGTCTTCGGAGAGTCCACAAAACCACTTTGAAGTCAAAGTAATCCGTTGAAAGATGGTTAAGTAGTAACACTGCTGTTTTTTTTTATTGGTGTTTGTAATAAATTTCAGGTAATTTTTGGATACACCAAATCGCAAAATTACAGAAGGGGAAGGAGGCCGTTTGGCCCATCATACTGAGTTGTCTCTATCATCTCATGCAAATCCTTTTTTCCGCCTATCACCTGCCCACCATTTTCATCCAATGCCCTCTGTACGTCTCCATTGAACTTCATTCATCACATTTACAGCAATGCACTCCATAACCTAACTACACATTGTGTGATAAAACTCTTCTACAAGCAGGGACATCTTCTCCCGATCTACTCTGTTGAGCCCACTCTCGATTTCAGAAAACCTGAATTCCATCTCCTCTCAGCCGACTGCTGAGAGAGAACAGTCCCAAACTCTACAATCTATTCTTGTCCATACCACTATTTTACATCGGAAGGAAAAACACTTGAAAGACAAAGTGCGTCACCTTACACTTCTCTGCATTGTACCTCATCTTCCACCTATCTGCCCACTCCATCAACTTTTCAATGCACTTTCGGAGTTCCACATTATTCTTCTCACAATTTTCAATTCTCAAGTTTAACTCGGAAATTGTCCCTTGCACACCACGATCAAGATAATTAATTATCTTTTAGAAAAGACAAACGTCCCAGTAGCAGCCCCTGGAGAATTCCACTACAACCCTGTTTCCCAGCCTGAAAAATATCCGTTCACCATTATTGAAATATTGGACTGGACAAAGAAGAAGGCATTCTTTCTTTGAACAATGCCACAGGCATTTTCATTTCCATTTCTGAATCTCATTGCATCATATATACCGCAACGCAGCAATTCCTTGATAATGTCAGACGAGATCATACTCTGTTATAACCAGAATGACACAAAAGCCCTCAATTGCCAAGTATCTGAGTCATGAATGCAACCTTCTGGGCCTCAGAAATGACAAGTGGAAGTACTTTGTGTGTACAGTCTTTTATCAAATCCTTCAGTCAACAGAGCAGCTGCCTCCAGGGCTGGAATGTCGTCACAAAAGGAATGTTATTGCAGTCCTTCCGGGAAAGAGAAGGGAAGTCTTAAAAGGACTGCAGTCAAAGTAGGTTGGAGAGCCTTGATTCTCTGGTGCCACACTTGATTTAGTGGTTGAACAAAGTTCGCATGATCGACTGGTTAACAAGGTTCGATCACATGGAATACAGGGAGAACGAGCCATCTGTATACAAAAATTGACGAGAAGGTAGGAGAGAGGGTGGTTTTCGAGGGTTATTTTTCAGATTGAAGGCCTGTGACCAGCGGGTTGGAGGGTTTGAGCTATAAGGAGAGGCTGAATAGGCGAGGGCCATTCTTCCTGGAGTGTCGGAGGGCGAGGAGGACCTGATAGAAGTTTACAAAATCATGAGAGCATGGATAGGGTGAACAGCCAGGGTCTTTTCCCCAAGGTAGGGGAGTCCAAAACGAGAAGTCATGTGTTTATTTTGAGAGGGGAAGTTTTGAAAAGTACCTAAGGAGCAACATTTTGAAATAGAGGGTGGCAAATGTATGCAATAAGCTGCCAGTGGAATTGGTGAAGGATGGCACAATAACAACATTTCAGAGGTAAGTGAATGGGTCGACGAATAGGACGGGTTGAGGGATATGGCCAAACGGAACAGATTAATTTTGCTTATCTGGTCAGTATGGACGAGTTGGACGAAAGTGTCTGTTTTCATACTGTACATCTGCCATTCTATGACTCCATGTTCCACTGACAATAAGGCACTTTCTCAGTAATATCCTCTGAGAAAGAGGCACTCCCACACTGCTGCAAATACCTCACTACCAACCCTCTTAATATGTGGCACTCCCTCAGTTCTAACTGATTGACTGTGACACAATGCCTCTGGCCTAACTCTCTAATCAGTTGGCACTCCTTCAATTCCAACACCTACACAATGAGGCACTGCCTCCATATTGACCCTCTGACTCCTACAGATCTGACTTACTGACAGTCCTGTATTGTTAGTCCTGACCCTTTAATCATTTCGCACTCCCTCAATTGTGACCCCATTACATTGAGGAACTGAATCAGTATTAACCCTCTTGCAATGAGGGGCCACCTCAGTACTGAACGTCTGACTGTGCTTCAATACCTCAAGACTGACCCTCTGTCAATAAAGCATTCTGTCAGTTCGACCGTCTTGAAGTGCTGCAAAACCTCAACACGGGTCCTGTAATCAAGTGGCACTCCTTCAATTCTAACCTCTGTAGGATGTGGCACTGCCTCATTGTTGACCCTCTGACAATGAGGCACCCTCTCAGTACTGAATGTCCAATTATGTCGTATACCCACAATTCTGAAACCTTTACAATGAGGGGATGTTCACTGATGATTGCACAATGTTCAGAACCATTCGCAGCTCCTCAGATACTGAAGCAGTCCTGTTCAAATGCAACATGTCCTGTCGAGGGCCAACAAGTACAAATAACATTTGTGTCACACAATGCAACCATCAACAATAAGAGACAATATAACCACTGCCCCTTGGCATTTTTACCATCATAGTCTTACCATCACTGAATCCCCACCATCAACATCCTGAGGGTCATCATTGACCAGAAACTCAACTGCTCTCACCACATAAACACAGCGCAAGAGCAGGTCAGAAGCTAGGAATACCACAGGGAGTAATTCTCCTGCTGACTCCTCAAAGCCCGTCCACCATCTACAAGGCACAAGTCAGAAGTGTGATGGAATAGTCCCCACTTGCCTGGATGAGACAGCCCCAACAACACAAGAACCTCTCAACCATCTCGGACAAAACAGCACGCTTGACTGACACTACATCCACAAATATCCACTCCCTCTACCACCAACAGTCAGTAGCAGCAGTGTATGTTATCTACAAGATGCACTGCAGAAATTCACTGAAGATCCTCGGACATACCCACGACCACTTCAGTCTGGAAGAACAAATGTAGCATATTAGAAATGTCACCTTCAAGTTCCCCTCCAAGGCATTCACCATTCTGACTTGGAAATACATTGAATGCAACTGTGAAGGAAGACAGTCATCCACCAAGAGGGAGAAAGATAGACAAAATCTGAGAGAAATTTAAAATGCTGTCGCCAAATTAAAATTGCAATCTTCAAATATCCTAATTAACAGCACTGGAACAGAGAGGGGCAACCATTAGATAATCAATGTCACTAAAACACAAGTTAACAGAAACATGTCAGCACCAGGACATACAGAAGAAAAATAACCTCTTCTGTAAATAAGATACAAGATTTATCTGTTCTCGTGATGGCAGGCATGGTCTGGTTGAAGAAGGTTCTTTCTGAAAGATGGCTCCTTCACCACCACTCTGTACCTGCATGGGAGTGTATATGTGGTCGGGGGCGATAGGATAGTGATGATCTTCTGTTTCCTTCACTGGCTGAATGTTAAAAAGAATGCTTCAGTTAGTCAAGTGACCAACTCCCCATGAGAATGGCGGGGCCGGGGGTGTTGGAAGAGTTTAAGTGATAAATGTGCGTTGGGAAAACCATCCAAATTGGGGGAGTTATGTATGAGGCTCATACTGTCAGAATGCTGTTGGGTGGGGCACAGTACGAGGAAAGATGCAGCAACTGTCTACTTATGTTGTGGGATACTATTTCACCTGTCAGAGCAGGACATGGAAAGGAAGCAACACAATGAATGTATATGGAACTGAAGCATCAAACATAAAGGGCAACAAATGTTCCACCTCCAAGGACTTGGTGCAAATGCCTCAACAACTGAGCAGTCTGGCAAATTCCAGGAGGGGGAGTGACTCGGCAGACTTTTCATCATTCAGAAGGCTAAGGACAATATAAGCTTCTGAATTTCTCCACATTAAAACACAACTCAGGCGTGTGATGGAATATTCCCCACTTGCCTGGACAGGTGCAGTTCCAACAACACAAGAAGCTCAACGCTGTTCAGCATAAAGCAGCCCACTTGATTGGCACCACATCCACAAACATTCACTCCCTCCACCACGAACACTTAGTAGCAGCAGTGTGTACCATCTACAATGTACACTGCCGAATTTCCACCAAAAATCCTCAGACAGCACCTTCCAAACACGTGACTACTTCCATCAAGAAGGACTCGGGCAGCAGATACATGGGAATACCACTCCCTAAAAGATCCCCTCCAAACTTTAAATATGTCACGATTCCTTCACTGTCGCTGGGTCGAAACCCCTGGACCTCCCTTCCTAACAATATTGTCCTAACGAGCAGCACAGTGGCCAGTGGTTAGCACTGCTGCCTCACAGCACCAGACACCTGGGTTCAATTCAGTCTCACGTGACTTTGTGTTGGGGTTTGCACATTTTTCCAATGTCTTTGTGGGTTTCCTCCAGGTGCTCCGGGTTCCTCCTACAGACTAAAGATGTATGGATAAGGTGAATTGGCCGCGTTAAATTGCCCATTGTGTCCAAGGATGAGTAGTTATGTGAATTATACATGGGAAGTGCAGGGTTACAGGGATAGTGTTGGGGTGGGGGGGTCAGTCTGGTGGAATGCTTTATGGAGTCATTATGGACTTGGTGGGCCTAATGGCCTGTTTCCACACTGCAGGGATTCTAATGATTGTGGGTCAACTGTCAGCACAAGGACTGGAGTGGTTCAAGAAGGCAGCTCAACACCACCTTCTCATGGGGCAACTAATGGCAGCCAATAAAGCTGGACCAGACAGCGATCTTTAGATCTCCCAAATGAATTTTAAAAACCCTGAAGTCCTCACCCATGGGGTCATTCCACTCAATCTTGTCTCTTTT
>NW_025966540.1:14443-15152 GCF_021869965.1 Rhincodon typus
TTATCTGACTCAAATAAGCATATTAGTCTAACCAACATCAAAACTTGAGTCATTTGCTTAAGTTCAGATTTTGGACTTCTGAAGTGTTTATCTTAGTGCCATAAGCATGTTTGTCAAAACAGCATCAACATTGAAGTCATTTGGTGAAGTTGAGATTTTATTCTTCTCATTTGCTTATCTCGCTGAAATAAGCATTTTACTCAAACCAGCATAAAAAAGTTTGAGTGTCTTGGTGAAATTGAGATTTTGGTCTTCTAAAGTGCTTAACTCGCTGAAATAAGCATTTTAGTCAAACGAACATAAAAATTGTGTCATTTGATGAAGTTCAGATTTTTCTCTTCTCTGGTGCTTATCTCGCTGAAGTAAGCATTTTAATAAAACCAGCATCAAAAGTTAGGTCATCTGGTGCAGGTGAGATTTTAGTCTTCTGATATGCTTATCTCGCTGAAATAAGCACGTCCGTCAAAACAACATCAAAAGTTGTGTCATTTGGTGAAGTTGAGATTATTGATTTCTGAAGTGCCTATCTGACTGAAATAAGCATGTTCGTCAAACCAACATCAAAACTTGAGTCAGGTGGTGAAATTCAGATTTTGGTCGACTGAAGAGCTTAACTCGCTGAAATAAGAATTTTATTCCATCCAGCATCAAAAGTTGATTCATTTGATGAAGTTGAGATTTTGATCTTCTGAAGTGCTCACCTCGCAGA
>NW_025966540.1:15652-19172 GCF_021869965.1 Rhincodon typus
ACTTCACCAAATGACTTAATTTTTGATGCTGGTTTGACTAACATGCGTATTTCAGCGAGATAAGCATAGCAGAAGACCAAAATCTCAACTTCAACAAGACACTCAACTTCTGATGCTGTTTTGACGAACATGCTTATTTCAGTGAGAAAAGCACTTCAGAAGACCAAAATCTGAACTTCACTAAATGACTCGAACTTTGATGTTGGATTGACTAACATGCTTATTTGAGACAGATAAGCACTTCAGAAGGCAAAAATATCAACTTCCCCAAATGACTTGGTTATTCATGCTGTTTTGACTAACATGCTTATTTCAGTGAGATGAGCACTTCAGAAAACCAACATCTGAACTTCATCAAATGACTCAAATTTTGATGTTGGTTTGACGAACATGATTATTTGAGTGAGATAAGCACTTCAGAAATCAAAAATCTCATCTTCACCATCTGACTTAATTTTTGATGTTGTTTTGACTAACATGTTTATTTAACTCAGATAAGCACTTCAGAATACCAATATCTCACTTCACCAAAAATGTTAGTTTTTGATGTTGGTTTGAATGACATGCTTATTTCAGCGAGTTAAACTCTTCTGCAGGCTAAAATCTCAACCTCACCAAATGACACAACTTTTGATGCTGGTTGGTTCAAAATGCTTATTTCAGCGTGTCAAGCTCTTCATAAAGCTAAAACTTGCACTTCACCAACTGTCTCTAGTTTTGATGATAGTTTGACTAACATGCTTATTTGAGTGAGATAAGGACATCAGAAGTCAAAAATCTCAACTTCATCAAATGACTAAACTTTTGATGTTGTTTTGAATAACATGCTTATTTCAGCGTGGTAAGCAATTCAGCAGGCAAAAATATCAACTCCACCGAATGATTTAATTTTTCATGCTGCGTGGATTAAAATGTTTAAATCAGGGAGATGAGTACATCCGAAGACCAAAATCTGAACTTCACCAAATAACTCGATTTTTGATGTTACTTTAACTATCGTGCTTATTTCAGCGAGATAAGCATAGCAGAAGACCAAAAACTCAACTTCAACAAGACACTCAACGTTTTATGCAGTGTTGACAACATGCTTATTTTAGTGAGATGAGCACTTCAGATGACCAAAATCTGAACTTCACTAAATGACTCAAATTTTGATGTTGGATTGACTGACAGTCTTCCACCAGTAAAATAAGCACTTCAGAAGTGGAGAATCTCGAATTCACCAAATGACTCATCTTTTGATGTTGTTTTGAGTAACACGCATACTTGAATGAGATAAGCACTTGACAAGACCAAAATAAGAACTTCACCAAATGACTCAAGTTTTGATGTTGGTTAGACTAACAAGTTTACTTGCGTGAGATAAGCACTTCAGACATCAAAAATCGCAACTTCACCAAATGACTTAATTTTTAATGCCGTTTAGACTAACATGCTCGTTTCAGCGAGATCAGCAGATCAGAAGACGAAAATCTCAACTTCAACAAAGGACCTAACTCTGGATGCTGATTTGACTAAACTGCTTATTTCAGTGCGATAAGCAATTCAGAAGTCAAAAATCTCAACTTCACAAATGACTTCAGTGTTGATGCTGTTTTAAGTAACATGCTTATTTCACTCAGTTAAGCACTTCAGAAGACCAAAATCTGAACTTCACCAAATGACTCAAGTTTTGATGTTGGTTAGACTAACATGCTTATTTGAGTCAGATAAGCACTTCAGAAGGCAAATATCTCAACTTCACCAAATGACTTAATTATTCATGCTGTTTTGACCAACATGCTTATTTCAGTGAGATAAGCACTGCAGAAAATCAAATGTGAACTTCACCAAATGACTCAAGTTTAGATGGTGGTTTGACTGACACGATTATTTGAGTGAGATAAGCACTTCAGAAATCAAAAATCTCAACTTCACCACAGCACCTAACTTTGGGCGCTGGTTGGACTAAAATGCTTTTTTCAGTGAGATAAGCACTTCAGAAACCAAAAAACTCAACTTCACCACATGACTTAATTTTTGATGGTGTTTTGACTAACATGCTTAATTAACTCAGATAAGCATTTCAGAAGACCAATATCTCACTCCACCAAAAATGTTAGTTTTTGATGTTGGTTTGAATGACATGTTTATTTCAGCGAGTTGAGCTCTTCAGAAGGCTAAAATCTCAACTTCACCAAATGACACAACTTTTCATGCTTTTTGGTTTAAAATACTTATTTCAGCGAGTAAAGCTCTTCAGAACACCAATACCTGAACTTCACCAAATGACTCCAGTTTTGATGATGGTTTGACCAACATGCGCATTTCAGCGAGTAAAGCACTTCAGAAGGCAAAAATCTCAACTTCAACAAATGACACAACTTTTGATGCTGTTTGTTTTAAAATACTTATTTCAGCGAGTTCAGCTCGTCAGAACACCAAAGCCTGAACTTCACCAAATGACTCTAGTTTTGATGTTGGTTTGACTAACATGCTTATTTGAGTGAAATAAGCATTTCAGACGACAAAAATCTCAACTTCACCAAATGACTCAACGTTTGATGTTGTTTTGACTAACATGCTTGTTTCAGCGAGAGAAGCATATCAGAAGACTAAAATCTCACCTTCACCAGATGACCTAACTTTTGACGCTGGTTCCATTAAAATGTTAATTTCAGCGAGTCAGACACCTCAGAAGCCAAAAATCTGAACTTCACCCAAAAACTTGATTTTTGATTCTGCTGAGACTAAAATGCATATTTCTGCGAGTTAAGCACTTCAGAAGATCAAAATCGCAAATTCACCAAATGACTCAACTTTTGATGTTGTTTTGACTAACATGCTTATTTCAGCGAGATAAGCAGATCAGAAGACGAAAATCTCAACTTCACCAAAGGACCTAACTTTGGATGCTGATTTGATTAAACTGCTTATTTCAGTGCGATAAGCAATTCAGAAGTCAAAAATCTCAACTTCACAAATGACTTCAATGCTCATGCTGTTTTAACTAACATGCTTATTTCATTCAGATAAGCACTTCAGAAAACCAAATGTGAACTTCACCAAATGACTCAAGTTTTGATGTTAGTTTGACTGACATGATTATTTGAGTGAGATAAGCACTTCAGAAATCAAAAATCTCAACTTCACCATCTGACTTAATTTTTGATGGTGTTTTGACAAACATGCTTATTTAACTCAGATAAGCACTTCAGAATACCAATATCTCACTCCACCAAAAATGTTAGTTTTTGATGTTGGTTTGAATGACATGCTTATTTCAGCGAGTTGAGCTCTCCAGAAGGCTAAAATCTCAACTTCACCATATGACACAACTTTTGATGCTGGTTGTTTTTAAATACTTATTTCAGCGTGTCAAGCTCTTCATAAAGCCAAAACCTGCACTTCACCAAATGTCTCTAGTTTTGATGATGGTTTGACTAGCATGCTTATTTCAGTGAGATAAGCACTTCAGAAATCAAAAATCTCAACTTCACCATCTGACTTAATTTTTGATGGTGTTTTGACTAAAATGCTT
>NW_025966540.1:19672-21675 GCF_021869965.1 Rhincodon typus
GCTTACGACTGATTTTCTAATCATGTGCCTCCTACCCCATTTCTAAATCTATTACATTGAGGCACTGCCTCAGAACTGACCCACTGGCTATAAGGCAGTCCCTCAGTACTGACCCACTGATCATGAGGCTGTCCCTCAGGAATGACCCTCTAAATGTGAGGCACTCCCTTAGTTCTGATCCTCTTGGCTCTCCCTCAGTATTCACCCACTGATATAGAGGCACTGCCTCAGAATTGACATGCTGACAATGGGGCACTTGCTCAGGACAGACCCTCTGATAGAGCTGCAGGTTTGATATTAGGGCAGTGCTGCACAACGAGCAGGTCAGTATTAAGGGCGTGCCGCACTGTCAGCGCACCAATATTAGGGGAGTGCCACGCTGTCAGAGGGTCACTACGAATGGAGTGCTGCACTTTTGGTGAGTGTGTACTGTGGCAGTGCAGCACAGCAAAGGGTCAGTAATGAGAGAATGCTCCATTTTCAGAGACTTAGGACATAAGAAATGCTTAGTCAGGGAGTTATTTCTGAGGGAGTGCTGCATTGTCAGGATTTCACACTGAGGGAGAATCACACAATCAGAAGTCCAATATTAAAGAAATAGTGCACTGTTGGAGGGTTGATATAAAGGGAGTTTTGCACTGTCAGAGGGTTAATGATGTGGGAGTGCTGAAATATCACAGAATCATTCCTGAGAGCGTGCTGCACGTTCAGAGAGGTAGTACTGAGGGAGTGCTATAATGTCAGAAGATTGATATCAAGGGAACGTTGCACTGCCGAAGGATCAGTAGTGCAGTACTGTCAGAAGGCCAATATTGAGGGAGTTCTTCTGTGTCAGTGGGTCAATATTACGGAATTGCTACACTATCAGCGTATCAATGTCAGACGGTCAGCACTGAGGGAGTGCTACACTGTTGGAGGGCTATATTGTAAGTGTGCGACACTCAGGGGATCATCTTGTTGGAGTTCTGCACTGTCAGTAGTTCAATTGTAAGGGAGTGCCACACTGGCAGTTGGTTAATATTAAGGAAGTGCTGCACTGTCAGAGGATTAAAGATGAGGGACAGTTTCCCTTGCGGGGTTGAGTACTGAAAGAGAACAGCCCGTCAGGGGATCAATATTAATGTTGGAGAGTCAGTACAGAGGGAGTGCTGCACTGTCGGAGGGTCAATACGAAGCATGTTGCTACACTATCAAGGAGTCAATGATGACAGAATGCTGCACTCTCAGAAGAGCAGTAGTGAGGGAAAACTGCATTGTCACAGTGTCTTCATCAAGGAAGTGCCACTCTGTCGGAAGACCAATATTAAGGGAGTGCTGCACTGTCACAGGGTCAATATTAGGGGCGTACTGCACTAACAGAGGGTCAGTGATGATTGAGTGCTTAACTGTTGCAGAGCCAGTGCTGAGGGAATCCTGCGTTGTTACAGTGTCATCATTGATGGAGTGCTGCACTGCTGAAGGGCCGATATTAAGGGAGTGTGACACTGTCAGAGTGTCATTATTAAAGGTGTGCTACATTATCAAAGGGTGAGTAATGAGGGAGTGCAGCACTGTCGGAGGGTCAGCACTGAGGTGGGCTGTACTGTCAGATAGTCAATATTAATACAGTGTTTCACTTTCAGGTGTTTGATATTAGGGGAGTGCTGCACTGTGAGTTGGTCAATATTAAGGGAATGCTGAAACTGTCAGTGAATTGATGCTAAGGGTGTACAACACTGTCGGAGGGAGTGATGTACTGTCAGAGTGTCATCACTGAGGGAGTTCCACACTGACAGAGGGGTAATATTAAGGGTGTACTGCAGTGTCACTATTGATGGAGTGCTGCACTGGGGGTCAGTATTGAGGGAATGATCCATTGTTGGAGGATCAGTACTGAGGGACTGCTGAACTGTCATTTGGCCAATATGAAGAGGATGCTTTGCTGTCAGAAGGTCAATATTAAAGGAGCACTGCACTATCAGATGGACCGCCCTGAGGGAATGCAGCTGCTGCGACGATCACTA
>NW_025966540.1:22175-28675 GCF_021869965.1 Rhincodon typus
ACATCCCTGGGCACTGTGGGCAATTTAGCATAGCCAATCCACCTAGCCTTCACATCTTTGGACTGTGGGAAGAAACCGGAGAACACACAAACCCGCACGGACACGGAGAATGTGCAAACTCCACGCAGACGGTCGCCCAAGGGTGGAAGCGAACCTGGGTCCCTGGCGCTGTGAGGCAGCATTGCAAACCATCGAGCTACCGCGCCACCCTATATTGAATTTGTGGCAGTGGAAAACCCCTTTAAAATTGACCCGAGGAATACATTAATATTTGCCTTCTGACAATGCAGCTCTTCCTCAGTACTGACTCTACAGCAGTGCAGCACTCCCCTAAATCCTGTCAGAGAGTCAATACTAAGAGAATGCTGCACTGTTCGAGACAGTACTGAGGGGAGCTGCACTATCAGAGGTTCAAAGGTATGCTGCATTGTGAGAGGGTCAGTCATGCAGGAATTATGCACTGCCAAGGGGTCAACAATGAAGAAGAGCTGCGCTGTCAGTGTAAAAGGGTCAGAACTGAGTCAGAGCCTCATGATCAAAGGATCAACGCTGAGCCGGTGTCTCATTGTAAGGTGTTCAGAATTGAGTCAGTCCTGTGGTCGTGCAGCACTCTCAGAGGGCCAGTACTGAGGGAGAGCATCATTATCAGTGGGTCAGTACTGAGTGTGTGCCTTGTTGTAAGTGGGTCACTTCTGAGGCAGTATGTCAACGGTGAATGGTCAGTCCAGAGTGAGTACTTTATTGTCGGATAGTCAATGCGAGGGAGTGCCACCTTCCCAGTCAGTATTGAGGTAATGCCTCATTGTAAGGAGGTCAGAATTGAGGGAGTGGCAGACATATAGAGGGTCAGTACTTGAGGAGAACTTTATTATCAGAAGGTCAATACTAATGGAGTGTCACATTGTCAATGGTTCAGTACTGAGGAATCACCTCATTATCAGAGGGTCAGTCCTGAGGCAGTGCCTCATTGTCAGAAGGTCGGTGCTGAGGCAGTGCCACATTCTCAGAGGATCAATATTAAGGTTTAGAATTGAGGGAGTGCTATCTGATTATGTCACTCGGACAATGAGGCACTCCCTCAGGAGTGAGACTCTGACAATAAGGCATTTTCTCAGTTCTGAATCTCTGACAAGGAAGCACTCCATCAGTGCTAACCCTTTAACAGTGCTTCAATCCCTCAGTATGGACCCTCTATCAAACAGGCACTCGCTGAGTACTGACCCTCTGATAGAGCTGCAATAGCTTACTAATGATTTTCTAATCATGTGCCTCCTACCCCATTTCTAAATCTATTACATTGAGGCACTGCCTCAGAACTGACCCACTGGCTATAAGGCAGTCCCTCAGTACTGACCCACTGATCATGAGGCTGTCCCTCAGGAATGACCCTCTAAATGTGAGGCACTCCCTTAATTCTGATCCTCTTGGCTCTACCTCAGTTTTCACCCACTGATATAGAGGCACTGCCTCAGAATTGACATGCTGACAATGGGGCACTTGCTCAGGACAGACCCTCTGATAGAGCTGCATTTTTGACATTAGGGCAGTGCTGCACAACGAGCAGGTCAGTATTAAGGGCGTGCCGCGCTGTCAGCGCACCAGTATTAGGGGAGTGCCACGCTGTCAGAGGGTCACTACGAATGGAGTGCTGCACTTTTGGTGAGTGAGTACTGAGGCAGTGCAGCACAGCAAAGGGTCAGTAATGAGAGAATGCTCCATTTTCAGAGACTTAGTACAGAAGAAATGCTTAGTCAGGGAGTTATTTCTGAGGGAGTGCTGCATTGTCAGGATTTCACACGGAGGGAGAATCACACAGTCAGAAGTCCAATATTAAAGAAATAGTGCATTGTTGGAGGGTTGATATAAAGGGAGTTTTGCACTGTCAGAGGGTTAATGATGTGGGAGTGCTGAAATATCACAGAATCACTCCTGAGAGCGTGCTGCACGTTCAGAGAGGTAGTACTGAGGGAGTGCTATAATGTCAGAAGATTGATATCAAGGGAACGTTGCACTGCCGAAGGATCAGTAGTGCAGTACTGTCAGAAGGCCAATATTGAGGGAGTTCTTCTGAGTCAGTGGGTCAATATTACGGAATTGCTACACTATCAGCGTACCAATGTTAGACGGTCAGCACTGAGGGAGTGCTACACTGTTGGAGGGCCAATATTGTAAGTGTGCGACACTCAGAGGATCATCTTGTTGGAGTTCTGCACTGTCAGTAGTTCAATTATAAGGGAGTGCCACACTGGCAGTGGGTTAATATTGAGGAAGTGCTGCACTGTCAGAGGATTAAAGATGAGGGACAGTTTCCCTTGCGGCGTTGAGTACTGAAAGAGAACAGCCTGTCAGGGGATCAATATTAATATTGTAGAGTCACCACAGAGGGAGTGCTGCACTGTCGGAGGGTCAATAAGAAGCATGTTGCTACACTATCAAGGAGTCAATGATGACAGAATGCTGCACTCCCAGAAGAGCAGTAGTGAGGGAAAACTGCATTGTCAGAGTGTCTTCATCAATGAAGTGCCACTCTGTCGGAAGACCAATATTAAGGGAGTGCTGCACTGTCACAGTGTCAATAGGGTGTGCTGCACAAACAGAGGGTCAGTGATGATTGAGTGCTTAACTGTTGCAGAGTCAGTACTGAGGGAATCCTGCGTTGTTACAGTGTCAGCATTGATGGAGTGCTGCACTGTTGAAGGGCCGATATTAAAGGAGTGTGACACTGTCAGAGTGTCATTATTAAAGGTGTGCTCCATTATCAAAGGGTGAGTAATGAGGGAGTGCAGCAATGTCGGAGGGTCAGCGCTGAAGTGGGCTGTACTGTCAGATAGTCAATATTAATACAGTGTTTCACTTTCAGGTGTTTGATATTAGGGGAGTGCTGCACTGTGATATGGTCAATGTTAAGGGAATGCTGAAACTGTCAATGAATTGATGCTAAGGGTGTGCAACACTGTCGGAGGGAATGATGTACTGTCAGAGTGTCATCACTGAGGGAGTTCCACACTGACAGAGGGGTAATATTAAGGGTGTACTGCAGTGTCACTATTGATGGAGTGCTGCACTGGGGGTCAGTGTTGAGGCAATGATCCATTGTTGGAGGATCAGTACTGAGGGACTGCTGAACTGTCATTTGGCCAATATGAAGAGGATGCTTTTCTGTCAGAAGGTCAATATTAAAGGAGCACTGCACTATCAGATGGACCGCCCTGAGGGAATGCAGCTGCTGCGACGATCACTACAAAGGACATGGCATACTGTGAGAGGTCCATTTTATGGGGATTGATGAACTGAGGTGACCCTCTTTAGTGCTGACCCCGTCCTTAGTGCTGACCCCCCTCAGTGCAGCACTCCCTCATTGCTGACTCCGCTCAGTGCTGACCATCCTCAGTGCGCCACTTTCTCAATACTAACCCTCGGACTGTCTCACAGCACTGACCCTCCAACAGTGCAGTACACCCTCACAGCTGACACCCCTCAGTGAAGCATTCCCTCAGTGCTGACACGCCTCAATACAGCAACCCCTCAGTGCTGACCACGCTCAGTGCAGCAATCCCTCAGTGCAGCACTCCCTCAGTACTTACCCCATCACTGCGACCTCCCATCAGTACTGGACGCCCTCAGTGCAGCACTCCCTCTGTGCTGACCCCCTTCAGCGCTGACACCTCTCAGTGCTGAGCCCACTCTGTGCAGCAATCCTTCAGTGTTGACCCCAAGCTATGCAGCACTCCCTCAGTACTGACCTCATCAGTTCTGACCTCCCTTCAGTGTTAGCCGCCCACAGTGCTGCACTCCCTCAGTGCTGACCCGCTTCAGTGCTGACCTCGCTCAGTGCAGCACTCCCTCATTGCAGCACTTGCTCAGTGCTGACCCCACTCAATGCTGACCCACCCTCGGTGATGAACCCCTCAGTACAGCACTCCCTCAGTGCAGCAATCCCTCAGTGCTGACACCCTCAGTGCAGCATTCCCTCAGTGCTGACATCCCTCAGACAGTCTCACAGCACTGACCCTCCCGCAGACCCTCTCATCTGACACGCCACAGTGAAGCAGTCCCTCAGTGATGACCCGACGCAGAGCAGCAGTCCCTCAGTGCAGCATTCCCTCAGTACTGACAGCTTCAGTGCTGACCTCCCTTCAGTGCTGACCACCTTCAGTGCTGACGCCCCAACAGTGCAGCACTCCCTCAGTACTCACCCCGTCAGTGTTGACCTCCCTTCAGTGCTGGCCGGCTTCAGTGCAGCACTCCCTCAGTGCTGATCCCCCTCTGTACAGCACTCCCTCAGTGCACAACTTGCTCACTTCTGACCCTATCAGTGCTGACATCCCTTCAGTGCTGACTACCTTCATTGCTGACACCTCTAAGTGCAGACCCCCCTCTGTACAGCACTCCCTCAGTGCAAAACTTCCTCACGACTGACCTCCCTTCAGTGCTGACTCCCGCTCAGTGCTGACCCCACTCAGTGCTGACCGCCCTCAGTGCAACACTCCCTCAGTGCTGACACTCCTCAGTTCTGACACCCCTCAGTGCTGACACCCCTCAGTGCAGCACTCCATCAGTGCTGAATCCCCTCACTGAAGCACTCCCTCAGTGCTGACACCCTCAGTGCTGCACTAAGTGGGGCCTGCACTGAGGCAGTGCTGCACTGAGAGGGGTCAGCTTTGAGGGAGTGCTGCACTGAGGGAGTGCTGCACTGAGGGAGTACTTCACTGAGGGGGTGCCAGCACTGAGGCGGGTCAGCACTGAGGTGGGTCAGCACTGTGGTCGTTAGCACTGAAGAAGGTCAGCGCTCAGGGAGTGCTTCACAGAGCCGGGTCAGCACTGAGGGAGTGCTGCAGTGGGGCGTGAGCACTGTGGTAGTGCTGCACTGAGGGGTGCCAGCATTGAGAGGGGTCAGCACTGAAGGGAGGTCAGCACTGACGGGGTCAGTATTGAGGGAAAGCTGCACTGAGGGAGTGCTGCTCTGTGTGGGGACATCACTGAGGGAGTGCTTCACTGAGGGGTGTCACCTGTGAGGGTCTGTGGGAGGGTTAGTGCTGTGAGACTGTCTGAGGAATGTCAGCACTGAGAGAATGCTGCACTGAGGGCGGGCGTCAGCACTGAGAGAGTGTTGCAGTGAGGGGATTCAGTACTGAGGAGTACTGCACTGACGGGTGTAAGCACTGAAGGGTGTCTGCACTGAGGGAATGCTGCACTGAGGCGGGTCAGCACTGAGGTCGTTAGCACTGAAGAGGGTCAGCACTCAGGGAATGCTTCACAAAGCGGGGTCAGCACTGAGGGAGCGCTAGACAGAGGGGGATCAGCACTGAGGGAGTGCTGCTCTGAGTGGGGTCAGGACTGAAGGGAGGTCAGCACAGACGGTTTCAGTACTGTGGGGCTGCTGCACTGAGCGGGGTAAGCATTGAGGGCGTGCTGCACTGAGGAGTGTCAGCACTGAGGGAGTGCTGCACTGAGGGGTTCAGAATTAAGGGTGTGCTGCGCTGAGAGTGTCAGAATTGAGGTGGGGCTGGGGTCAGCACTGAGGGAGAGCTGAACTTTTAGATGTTCAATATTAGTGTGTCCTGCACTGTGAAACGGTCAATATGAAGGCAGCACTGCAATATCAGAGAGGCAATGATGAGTGTATGCTGCACGGCTAAAGGGTTAAAATTGAAGGGGTGCTCCATGGTCAGAGAGTCAATAACAAGGGAGCATGGCATTCTCACATTGTTATTGCTGAGAGAATACCAGAATGTCGAAGGGTCAATACTGTGGCAGAGATGCACTGTCAGAGAGTCAGTCATCCGAGAGTACGCACTGTTGGAGAGTCAGTACTGAGGGAGTGCCTCATAATCAGAGCGTCAGTTGTCTGGCAGTGCTTGTTTGTTCGTTTACCACTCCCTTAATGCTGACCCTGTGACACTGCAATCATCTCACAGTACAGAACCTCAGTTCATCAATCCCCACAAAATGGACCTCTCACAGTCTGCCATATCCTTTGTAGTGATCTTCGCAGGAACTGCACTCCCTCAGTGCGGTCCCTATGATAGTGCAGTGCTGCTTCTTCTGACAGCACAGCACCCTCTTCACATTGGCCCTGTGAAAATCCAGCACTCCCTCAGTACTGATCCTCCAACAATGGAGCATTTCCTCAATACTGACCCCCAGTGCAGCACTCCATCAATAGTGACACTGCACTACACCCTTAATATTACCCCTCTGTCAGTGTGGATCTTCCTCAGTGATGACACTCTGACAGTACATCACTCCCTCTGACAGTGTTGCACACCCTTAGCATCAACCCAATCACAGTTTCATCAATCCCTTAATATTGACCAACTCACAGTGCAGCACTCCCCTAATATCAAACACCTGAAAGTGAAACACTGTATTAATATTGACTATCTGACAGTACAGCTCACCTCAGTGCTGATCCTCCGACAGTGCAGCACTCCCTCATTACTCACCCTTTGATAATGTAGCACACCTTTAATAATGACACTCTGACAGTGTCACACTCC
>NW_025966540.1:29175-30307 GCF_021869965.1 Rhincodon typus
CAGAAGTCAAAAATCTCAACTTCACCAAATGCCTCAACTTTTGATGTTAGTTTGACTAACATACTCATTTCAGCGAGTTAAACACTTTCGAAGATCAAAATCTCAACTTCAACAAATGACTTAATTTTTGATGCTGTTTTGACGAACATGCATAGTTCAGAGAGAATGGTACTTCAGAAAACCAAAAATTGAACTTCACTAAATGAGTCATGTTTTGATTTTAATTTGACTGACATGCTTATTTCACGGATTTAAGCACTTCAGACGTCAAAAATCTCAACGTCAACAAATGACTTAATTTTTGATGCTGTTTTGACTGACATGCTTATTTCACTTAGATAAGCACATCAGAAGACGAATATTTGAACTTCACCAAATGAGTCAGTTTTTGATGTTGGTTTGAATGACATGCTTATTTCAGTGAGATAAGCACTTCAGAAAACCATAATCTGAAATTCACCAAATGACGCAGGTTTGGATGTTGGTTTTACTATCATGCTTATTTCAGAGATTTAAGCACTTCGGAAGGCTAAAATCTCAAATTCACCAGATGACTCATCTTTTGATGCTGTTTGGAATAAAATGCCGTTTTGAGCGAGGTAAGATCTTCAGTAGACCAAAATCTGTAGTTCACCAAATGACTCAAGTTTTGATGTTCGTTTGACTAACATGCTTCTTTCAGTGAGACAAGCACTTCAATAATCAAAAATCTCAACTTCACCAAATGACTCAACTTTTGATGTTGTTTTGGCTTACGTGCTTATTTGGCTCAGATAAGAAAATCAGAAGACCAATATCTGAACTACACCAAATGAAAAAGTTTGTGATGTTGGTTTGAATGACATGCCTATTTCATTGAGAGAAGCACTTCAGACGATCAAAATCTCAACTTCACCAAATGACACAACTTTTGATGTTGATTTGACAAACGTGCTTATTTCTGTGAGATAAGCAAAGCAGAAGACGAAAGTCTCAACTTCAACATGACACACCACTTTTGATGCTGTTTTGACTAACATGTTTATTTCAGTGAAATAAGCACTTCAGAAGACCAAATCTGAACTTCATTAAATGTCCAAAATTTTGATGTTGTATTGATTAACAGGCTTCCTCCAGTGAAATAAGCAATTCA
>NW_025966540.1:30807-35250 GCF_021869965.1 Rhincodon typus
AAAGTCTGAACTTCACCAAATGACTCAACTTTTGAAGCTGTTTGCAATAAAATACTTATTTCAGCGAGTTAAGCTCTTCAGTAGACCAAAATCTGAGCTTCACCAAATGACTGAAGTTTTGATGTTCGTTTCACTAACATGCTTATTTCAGTGAGATAAGCACTTCAGAAATCAAAAATCTCAACTTCACCAAATGACTCAACTTTTGATGTTGTTTTGACTGATGTGCTTGTTTCAGCGAGATAAGCATATAAGAAGACTAAAATCTCAACTTCACCAAAGGGCATAACTTTTGATGCTGGTTTGACAAAAAAGTTCTTATTTCATTGAGATGAGCTCCACAGAAGTCAAAAATCTCAACTCCATCAAATGACTTGATTTCTGATGCTGGTTAAACTAAAATGCTTATTTCAGTGAGTAAAGCACTTGAGAAGACTAAAATCTGAACTTCACCAAAATGATCCAATTTTTTAATGTTGTTTTGACTAACATGCTTATGTGAGTGAGATAAGGACTCCAGAAGTCAAAAATCTCAAATTCACCAAATGCCTCAACTTTTGATGTTAGTTTGACTAACATACTCATTTCAGCGAGTTAAACACTTTCAATGATCAAAATCTCAACTTCAACAAATGACTTAATTTTTGATGCTGTTTTGACGAACATGCTTAGTTCAGTGAGAATGGTACTTCAGAAAACCAAAAATTGAACTTCACTAAATGAGTCATGTTTTGATTTTAATTTGACTGACATGCTTATTTCACGGATTTAAGCACTTCAGACGTCAAAAATCTCAACGTCAACAAATGACTTAATTTTTGATGCTGTTTTGACTGACATGCTTATTTCACTTAGATAAGCACATCAGAAGACGAATATTTGAACTTCACCAAATGAGTCAGTTTTTGATGTTGGTTTGAATGACATGCTTATTTCAGTGAGAAAAGCACTTCAGAAAACCATAATCTGAAATGCACCAAATGACGCAGGTTTGGATGTTGGTTTTACTATCATGCTTATTTCAGAGATTTAAACACTTCGGAAGGCTAAAATCTCAAATTCACCAGATGACTCATCTTTTGATGCTGTTTGGAATAAAATGCCGTTTTGAGCGAGGTAAGATCTTCAGTAGACCAAAATCTGTAGTTCACCAAATGACTCAAGTTTTGATGTTCGTTTGACTAACATGCTTCTTTCAGTGAGACAAGCACTTCAATAATCAAAAATCTCAACTTCACCAAATGACTCAACTTTCGATGTTGTTTTGGCTAACGTGCTTATTTGGCTCAGATAAGAAAATCAGAAGACCAATATCTGAACTACACCAAATGAAAAAGTTTGTGATGTTGGTTTGAATGACATGCCTATTTCATTGAGAGAAGCACTTCAGACGATCAAAATCTCAACTTCACCAAATGACACAACTTTTGATGTTGTTTTGACGAAAGTGTTTCTTTCAGCGAGATAAGCGTAGCAGAAGACCAAAATCGAACCTTCAAAAAGACACTCAACTTTTTATGCTGTTTTGGCAAAATGCTCATTTCAGTGACATAAGCACTTCAGAAGTCCAAAATCTGAACTTCACTAGATGACTCAAACTTTGATGTTGGGTTCAGTAACAGGCTTTCTCCAGTGAAAGAAGCACTTCAGAAGTGAAGAATCTCGACTTCACCAAAAAACTCAACTTTTGATGTTGTTTTGAGTAATATGCAAATTTGAGTGAGATAAGCACTTCAGAAGGCCAAACTAAGAAGTTCATCAAATGACTCAAGTTATGAAGTTGGTTAGCATGACATGCTTATTTGAGTGAGATAAGCACTTCAGAAGTCAAAAATCTCAAGTTCACCAAATGACTTAATTTTTAATGCTGTTTTGACTAACATGCTTATTTCAGTGAGATAAGCACTCCAGAAACACAAAATCTGAACTTCACCAAGTAACTCAAGTTTTGATGTTGTTTTGACTAACATGCTTATTTCAGCGATTTAAACACTTCAGAAGTCAAAAATCTCAACGTCAACAAATGACTAAATTTTTGATGCTGATTTGACTAACATGCTTATTTCACTCAGATGAGCTCATCAGAAGACCAATATCTGAACCTGGCTAATTGAGGTGGTTTTTGATGCTGGTTTGAATATCATGCTTATTTCATTGAGATAAGCACTTCAGAAGATCAAAATCTGAACTTCACCAAATGACACAACTTTTGATGTTGTTTTGAGTTTTGATAAGAATAGCAGAAGACCAAAGTCTCAATTCCAACAAGACACTCAATTTTTTAAT
Source organism: Rhincodon typus (assembly GCF_021869965.1). Taxonomy (NCBI): domain Eukaryota; kingdom Metazoa; phylum Chordata; class Chondrichthyes; order Orectolobiformes; family Rhincodontidae; genus Rhincodon; species Rhincodon typus. The sequence goes on from NW_025966540.1 coordinate 33,094, forward strand.
GCTGTTTTGACGAACATGCTTATTTCAGTGAGATAAGCACTTCAGAAAACCAAAATCTGAACTTCACCAAATGACTCAACTTCTGATGATGGTTTGACTAACTTGCTTATTTCACCGATTTAAGCACTTCACAAGGCTAAAATCTCAACTTCACCAAATGACTCAACTTTTGATGTTGTTTTGACAAACGTGCTTATTTTAGCCAGATAAGCACTTCAGCGAACCAAAATCTGAACTTCCCAATATGACTCAACTTTTGACGATGGTTTGACTAACTTGCTTATTTCACCGATTTAAGCACTTCAGAAATCAAAAATGTCAACATCACCAAATGACTCAACTTTTGATGTTGTTTTGACAAACCTGCTTATTTCAGCGAGATAAGCATATCAGAAGACTAAATTCTCAATTTCACCAAATGACCTAAATTTTGATGCTGATTTGAATAACATTGTTATTTCAGCGAGATACGCATATCAGAATACCAAAATCTCAAATTCAACAAATGACTCAACTTTTGATGTTGTTTTGACTAATGTGCTCACTTCAGCCAGTTAAGGACTTCAGAAGGAAAAAAACCTCAACTTCACCAAATGAATTAATTTATGATGCCGTTTAAATTAAAATGCTTTTTTCAGCGAGTTAAGCACTTCAGAAGTCAAAAATTACAACGTCACCAAATGATTTAATTTTTGATGCTGTTTTGACTAACATGCTTATTTCAACGATTTAAGCACTTCAGAAGGCTAAAAACTGAACTTCACCAAATGACTCAACTTTTGATGTTGGTTGGAATAAAATATTTATTTCAGCGAGTTAAGCTCTTCAGTAGACTAGAATCTGAACTTCACCAAATGAATCAAATTTTTCATGTTGCTTTGACTAACATGCTTATTTTAGTGAGATAAGCTCTTCCGAAATCAAAAATCTTAACATCACCAAATCATTCAACTTTTGATGTTGTTTTGACAAACGTGCTTATTTCAGCGAGATAAGCATATCAGAAGACTAAAATCACTACTTCACCAAATGACTCAATTTTCGATGCTGTTTTGATAACATGCTTATTTCACTCAGATAAGCACTTCAGAAGATCAATATCTCAACTTCACCAAATGAGTTATTTTTAAATGTTTGATTGACGAACATGCTATTTTCAGTGAGATAAGCACTTCAGAAATCAAAAATGTCAACATCACCAAATGAATCAACTTTTGATGTTGTTTTGACAAACCTGCTTATTTCAGCGAGATAAGCATAGCAGAAGACCAAAATCTCAACCTCAACAAGACACTCAACTTCTTATGTTGTTTTTACAACATGCTAATTTCAGTGAGATAAGCACTTCAGAAGACCAAAATCTGAACTTCACCAAATGACTCAAGTTTTGATGTTGGTTTAACTAACATGCTTATTTCAGCGATTAAAGCACTTCAGACGTCCAAAATCTCAACGTCAAAAAATGACTCAATTTTTGATGTTGTTTTGACTAACGTGCTTATTTGGTTCAGATAAGCAAATCAGAAGACCAATATCTGAACTTCACCAAATGACTTAGTTTTTGATGTGGGTTTGAATGACATGCTTATTTCATTGACACAAGCACTTCAGAAGATTAAAATCTCAACTTCACCAAATGACACAACTTTTGATGTTGTTTTAACTAAAGTGCTTCTTTCAGCGAGATCAGCATAGCAGAAGACCAAAATCTAAACTTCCACAAGACACTCAACTTTTTATGCTGTTTTGGCAACATGCTTATTTCAGTGAGATAAGCACTTATGGAGACCAAAATCTGAACTTCACGAAATGACTCAAATTTTGATGTTGGATTGAGTGGCATGCTTCCTCCAGTGAAACAAGCACCTCAGAAGTGAAGAAACTCGACTTCATTAAATGACTCAACTTTTGATGTTATTTTGAGTAATATGCAAATTTGAGTGAGATAAGCACTTCAGAAGGCCAAAATAAGAACTTCATCAAATGACTCAAGTTATGATGTTGGTTAGACTAACATGCTTACTTGAGTGAGATAAGCACTTCAGAAGTCAAAAATCTCAATTTCATCAAATGACTTAATTTTTGATGTTGATTTGACTAACATGCTTATTTCAGTCAGATAAGCACTTCAGAAGACCAAAATCTGAACTTCAACAA
>NW_025966540.1:35750-36261 GCF_021869965.1 Rhincodon typus
TATAAATGTGAGGCACTTCCTCAGTTCTGACCCTCTTACAATGACGCGCTACCTCAGTATTGACTCCTGATTACAATGCTCTCCAGCAGTTCTGTTCCTCTGACAGTGCTTCAATACTTGCCTGGACCAAGCAAATTCTTCATTGTCAGCGGGTCAGTTCTGCGGCAGTGCCTCCTGGTACTGGGATCGTATGAATCTGTAATACTATTTGACCTGTTAAGTTTACAATACATCCCGAGTCTCCTCTAGAATACGCAGTTGCTCTCCCTCCAGCTCTCGGTATACGAAGCTCGTTTCTATCTCCCTAATCTCAGAAATATCCCTAACCTTAACCCTAGATTCAGCCCTAACGCTTACCCAGCGTAATCCCGAAGTTTAACTTCAGCCCAAAGCCTAAACTAAACCATAACACTCAGCCCGAACGCAAGCCTCATCCTACACTAACCATAGGCTCAGGCCCAAACGGAACCCAGCTTCAGCCGTACTCCTGGCCCTCAAACACGGAGCTGCC
>NW_025966540.1:36761-37673 GCF_021869965.1 Rhincodon typus
GTTCAGCGAGTTAAGCACTTCAGAAGATCAAAATCTCAACTTCACCAAATGTCTTCAGTTTTGATGTTGCTTTGACCAACATGCTTATTTAACTCAGACAGAACTTGACATGCTTTTTGGTTTAAAATACTTACTTCAGCGGTTTAAGCTCTTCAAAACACCAATACCTGAACTTCACCAAATGACTCCAGTTTTGATGATGGTTTGACCAACATGCGCAGTTCAGCGAGTTAAGCACTTCAGAAGGCTAAAATGTCAACTTCAACAAATGACACAACTTTTGATGCTGTTTGTTTTAATATACTTATTTCAGCGAGTTCAGCTCTTCAGAACACCAAAACCTGAACTTCAACAAATGACTCCAGTTTTGATGTTGGTTTGACTAACATGCTTATTTGACTGAGATAAGCATTTCAGAAGTCAAAAATCTCAACTTCACCAAATAACTCAGTTTTGATGTTGTTTTGACTAAACGTGATTGTTTCAGCGAGATAAGCAGATCAGAAGACGAAAATCTTAACTTCAACAAAGGACTTAACCATGGATGCTGAATTGACGAAACTGCTGATTTGCGTTAATGAGCACTGCGGAATTCAAAAATCTGAACTTTATCAAAAGACTTGATTCTTGATGCTGGTTAATCTAAAATACTTATTTCAGTGAGTTAAGCACTCGAGAACTGAAATCTGATTTAAACCAAATGACTCAAATTCTCATGTTATTTAGACGAACATGCTCATTTGAGTGAGACAAGGACTTCAGAAGTCAAAAATTTCAACTTCACCAAATGACTAAACTTTTGATGTTGTCTTGAATAACATGCTTATTTCAGCGATTTAAGCTCTTCAGAAGATCAAAATCTCAACTTCACCAAATGACACAGCTTCTGATGTTGTTTTGACTATCGTGCTT
>NW_025966540.1:38173-39641 GCF_021869965.1 Rhincodon typus
CATCAAAAGTTGAGTCATTTGGTGAAGTCGAGATTCTTCACTTCTGGAGTGCTTATTTCACTGGAGGAAGCCTGTTAGTCAATCCAACATCAAAATTTGAGTCATTTATTGAAGTTCAGATTTTGGTCTTCTGAAGTGCTTATCTCACTGAAATGAGCATGTTGTCAAAAGAGCATAAAAATTGAGTGCCTTGTTGAAGTTGAGATTTTGATCTTCTGTTATGCTTATCTCGCTGAAATAAGCACGTTAGTCAAAACAATAGCAAATGTTGTGACATTTGGTGAAGTTGGAATTTTGATCTTTTGAACTGCTGAATTCGCTGAAATAAGCAAGTTATTCAAAACAACTTCCAAAGTTGGGTCATTTGGTGAAGTTTCGATTTTTGACTACTGAAGTACTTATCGCACTCAAATAAGCATGTTAGTCAAAACAACATGAAAAATTTTGTCATTTAGTGAAGTTCAGATTTTAGACTTCTCAAGTGTTTCACTCAGTGAAATAAGCATTTCAGTCTAACCAGCATCAAAAATCAAGTCATTTGATGAAGTTGAGATTTTTTACTTCTGTAGTGCTTATCACACTGAAATAAGCATTTTTTGTCAAACCAGCATCAAAAGTTTGTCCTTTGGTGAAGTTGAGATTTTTGACTTCTGAAATTCTTATATCACTCAAATAAGCATGTTAGTCAAACCATCATCAAAACCAGAGTCATTTGGTGGAGTTCAGGTTTTGGTGTTCTGAAGAGCTTAACTCGCTGAAATAAGCATTTTAAACCAACGAGCATCAAAAGTTGTGTCATTTGGCGAAGTTCAGGTTTTTGACTTCTGAAGTGCTTATCTCACTCAAATAAGAATGTTCGTCAAACCATCATCAAAACCAGAGTCATTTGTTGAAGTTCAGGTTTTGGTGTTCTGAAGACTTAACTCGCTGAAATAAGCATTTTAAACCAACCAGCATCAAAATTTGTGTCATTTGGAGAGGTTGAGATTTTAGCGTTCTGAAGTGCATAACTCGTTAAAATAATCATGTTTGTCAAAACAAGATCAAAAGTTGAGTCATTTGGTGAAGTTGAAATTTTGATCTTCTGAAGTCTTGCCTCATGAAATCGGCATGTCATTCAAACCAACATCAAAAACTAAATCATTTGGTGAAGTGAGATATTGGTTTTCTGAAGTGCTTATCAGAGAGAAATAAGCATGTTAGTCAAAACAGCATCGAAAATTCATTCAGATGGTGAAGTTGAGATTTTTGACTTCTGAAGTGCTTATCTCACTGAAATAAGCCTTTTAGTCAAATCAGCATCGAAAGTTATGTCCATTGGTGAAGTTGGGGTTTTAGTCTTCTGATATGCTTATCTCGCTGAAATAAGCATTTTAGTCAAACCAGCATCACAAGTTGAGTGTCTTGGTGAAATTGAGATATTGGTCTTCTGATATGCTGATCTGGCTGAAATAAACACGTGAGTCAA
>NW_025966541.1:0-2621 GCF_021869965.1 Rhincodon typus
GTGACAGAGGGGCTGGGAGAGTGGGACAAGCTGTGTGTTACTGAGAGAAGGGCTGAGAGAGTGAGACAGGCTGTGTGTTACTGACAGAGGGTAACTGATGAGTGGGACAGGTATGATTTATGAAGTTAGTTCCAGTTGAGCTGAAATGTTCCTGGTCCTGCTTCAGTGTGGGACTGTGTCACTGGTACACTATTTAGGTTAACACCGTACCTGGTAGGGTATTCCCTGATATCTGATCAGAATGGATGGCGTGACGACATTAGATTTGATGTGATTTCAGAAAGACAGAGGCCAGCTGTCTGTTATTTGTGATACAATTTATTAAGCTGATATTTGTCACCAGCCTAGCTTCTCTGACTCAAATGACTTTGTATAGACACAGGCTGTGCAACAAGGGAGCTTTCCTGACACTGTCTCAGAAATGGGGGCTGGGAATGGGGATGGGAGGAAGCTGGAGGTATTTGTTGAGGCAAGGAGAATGGTGGAAGGAGGGAAGTGTGGTGTTGCGAGGTTAGGAGAGTGTGATGTGGACTTGTGAGCAGCAGCTGTCAGGACACAGTAATAACCCCCAGTGCTCATGTTTTAAAAGTGCCCTGTTCACATCTTTTCCTCAGCCCCTGAATAATTTTTTTTCAGGCTGTCTAACCTGACACCACACTGAGCCTAAATCTGAATGTTTGATCTTGCCAGAAGCTGTGCTATTAATAGTCCACCTTCCATATCTGCACATGCTCCAGTTTGCACATTAACAAAGATCCAGCAATCTGGTCTGAAAACTGTCGACGTGCTCACAGGGTGATGTGACACAGCTTGAGGGACGTGGGCATCAGCTGCCTCTTGCCTCCCGCTCTGGTCACAGAGCCCCTTCTCTGCTCCGTGTGTCTCAATTCGCGGCTGCCTGGGGAGGGCTTGGGCTACACAGAGAGGCTCAACAGGCCAGGGCGACTTTCCCTGGAGCGTCGGAGGCTGAGGGGTGACGTTATAGAGGTTTATAAAATCATGAGCGGCACGGATAGGGTGAATAGACAAGGTCTTTTCCCCGGAGTAGGGGAGTCCAAAACGAGAGGGCATAGGTTTAAGGTGAGAGGGGAAAGATTTAAAAGGGACCCAAGGGGCAATGTTTTCATGAAAAGGTGGTGTGTGTATGGAACAAGCTGCCAAAGGAAGTGGTGGAGGCTGGTACAACTACAACATTTAAAAGGCGTCTGAATGGGTATATGAATAGGAATGGTTTGGAGTGATATGGGCCAAATGCTGGCAAATGGGACTAGGTCAGATTGGGATGTCTGTTTGGTGTGGATGAGTTGGACCGAAGGACCCGTTTCTGAGCTATATCACTCTATGACTCTGTGACTCTATAACCAGGAAGAAGCAATAGGCCTCAAGAGGATCCTGGGATTCTGAAGGATTTGGGAATGGGTTTGGGGGGAAAAGGAGGAATATCAGGGATGCAGTATGACTTATTGAAAACTAAAATGTCTGCCAGCTGATTGCTGGTTCCATAACTTGACTCTTCTTTTATAGAACCATAAGAAATAGTGAAAGGGCTCACAGGCTAATTAAGACCCGGTCAGACAGAGAGAGAAATGCTCTCTCTGTGGGTGTAACTACCCTTATATCTCCCAATGACTGGTGGAGCAAGGGGAGCTTGTTCCAAAACATCATGAGTAGGAAGTGGCAGGTTTGGGAATAACACAACAACAACTTGGATTTCTGTAGCAACTAGGCAATTAATGAAATTAACCATTCATAAACTACACAGTGTTACAAATCAAATGTTAACACTAAGTCACATGAGGAGATGTTGAGGCAGTGACCAGAAAGCGTGAGCAAGAGGGAGAGAGAGGGAACATCCAGAAAATACTCTGATCACTCCGTTCCCCTGAGTGACACACTCATTGCATTCCCCTGTGAGTGACACACTCACTCTGTTCCCCTGTGAGTGACACACTCACTCCATTCCCCTGTGAGTGACACACTCACTCTGTTCCCCTGTATGTGACACACTCACTCCATTCCCCTGTGCGTGACACACTCACTCCGTTATCCTGTGTGTGACACACTCACTCCGTTATCCTGTGTGTGATACACTCACTCCGTTCCCCTGTGAGTGACACACTCACTCCGTTATCCTGTGTGTGACACACTCACTCCATTCCCCTGTGCATGCCACACTCACTCCGTTATCCTGTGTGTGACACACTCACTCCATTATCCTGTGTGTGATACACTGACTCCGTTCCCCTGTGAGTGACACAGTCACTCTGTTATCCTGTGTGCAACACACTCATTGCGTTCCCCTGTGAGTGACACACTCTGTTCTGTGTGTGACACACTCACTTCATTATCCTGTGTGTGACACACACACTCCATTCCCGTGTGAGTGACACGCTTACTCTGTTCCCCTGTGAGTGACACACTCACTCCTTTATCCTGTGAGTGACACACTCAGTCCGTTCCCCTGTGAGTGACACACTCACTGCGTTATCCTGTGTGTCACACATTCACTCCATTCCCCTGTGTGTGACACACTCACTCCATTCCCCTGTGAGTGACACACTCACTCCGTTATCCTGAGTGACACACTCAATCCATTCCCAACTGACACACTCACTCCATTA
>NW_025966541.1:2631-39576 GCF_021869965.1 Rhincodon typus
TGAGTGACACACTCACTCCATTCCCCTGTGAGTGACACACTCACTCCTTTCCCCTCTGAGTGACACACACTCCTTTATCCTGTGAGTGACACACTCACTCCTTTCCCCTCTGAGTGACACACTCACTCCTTTCCCCTCTGAGTGACACACTCACTCCGTTCCATGTGAGATTCTACATAAAGAGATGAACTGATGAGGCTGTAACCCAGCAAAAGGCATCATGTTCAGAAAAATTCAGAAAACAATTCTTTATGGCTGTGATTAAGTTAAGGATTTGGGCAAAATGAACAGTCCTTTGGATAAATGCGTCGCTTTGGAACAATCTCTTATTTCATTTTTCTCTTGCTACTCATTCTGCTCTGATTCTCAGGGATGTCTGGCACTATTTACAGTAAGGTCAATAGGAATTATGTCACAGAAATTGTTTCTTCTTCAGCATCATGATTAAAATACGGGGACTTTGGAGAGTTTGCAGTGATGTTTCCTTCTATGCTATAACGTACGCAATCTCTTTGAGACTGACTAAGGTGTCATTTCTGTTGACAGGGTCACTGTTATATTTACAGAATGATAACCTGCGGCCTCCATCATAGATTTTCCATTATGTTATTGTGTGTTTATGTCTTGGATGGTGGTTTTAATTTTGTGGCTAAAACTTGTTAAAGCTCGTATATAAGAGACTGGTCAGAACTGAATAAGATCTGGTTTGACGTTGAGTGCCCTCTGTTGGGTCAGTGAGGGATGAACACCAAATGCCAGCCTTGCCAGTGATGCCCATACATGATGCTGAGCAATCAATCCACTAAGGATTATAAAGGCAGGCTTGGAGAGATCCCAGACACCATCCTGAGGTCATGTGGGATTGGGCAGAATCTACCAATAGACACCCCCCCTCTCCAAAGCCACCACCCCAGGGGAACATTGAGAAATATCTGGCGTGAAATCCTGGCAGGTGGGCAATTTTCCCACTTTCCACCCTTTGAGTTTCAGGATTCCCTAAGACAGGAAGCCCCAAACTGTGAGTCATGATTCCCTCCCCACCCCGCTCAAGGCAGGTGACAGGATGAGGTTCTGGGGTCACATACTCTGAGGCAGAAATGGTGACTATGGAGCTGGGGCTGAGGTTTGAAGCTGTGGGACCTGTATAAATCCCCAGGTGGTTTTACTGCCATGGGACATTGCCTACTTATCTATTCCCTGACGGTCAATTACTGCAGCAGACCAAGGGTGTCAGACAGTGAGTGTTTCAGAACAAAGCGAGCACTTGTAACCTCCCACCCACCCAACAGCTCTCAATCTCCCAACCCACTGCTCCACAGCTCTCACACCTCTATCCCCAGGAACCCCTCCCCCAACAACTCACTCCCCCCCAACAATACCTCCCCCACCTCCTAAACCCCTCCCCACCCCCAACACCCCCCCCCTCTCCTAACCCCACCCCCACGCCCAGAACCACTCCACCATCCCCCAATCACTGTGCCCCCCCCACCCCGACAACTTCTTACACCTTCTCCTTGGCACTCCCTCACATTGTCCCTTTCCCATCTGCTCCACATTCCCCTCACTCCCACACCCACCCTACACTGACCCTGAGGTGAGATGAAAGTTGTGACACTAAAACGAGGTCACATCAGGACCAGGTTCAAGAAACACTGACACAGGAACCTAATGCTCGTGTACATTCCATAATCTTGAATGCCAGTGACCATTATACTCTAGTTAAGTGCTATTCTGAACTTAATTAATTACAATGAATTGGTGCTTTGGTACTGATCCAATCACCGTTTGCTGTGAAGATGGCACTTAACATCCCATAATCTGGAGTGATTGATCAGTGGTGTCAATTTTTTAATGGGTATTATTTAATTTGCTCAGAGATTCCAGACTCGATCTGTGCATTTAGCTGGCCAGCTGGTGGTGCAGCGTGATTTCTTCAAGCTTGGCATCTGTGTGATTTAAAATGCCCCTCAAATAATTTGATTGTTTTTCATTTTTGTTAGACCAGGAGCCCTGGGTGAGGGGGTTAAGTCTGCGTCAGGTTTCCTGGTGCCAGCTGGTGAGTGCCCACAAGGTGGGTAGCCTGACGATTCATAAAAACATGACCCATTGGGCACGTTGTCAGGGTGTCCGTGATGTGACCATATCACAACCATTCTTTAACAGTGATCTGACTGTACATGGCCTTACTGTGGGCCAGAAGGCTTGGGTTCAAATCCCACCTGCTCCAGATGTGTGCATTATCATCCTTCAGCAGGTTGATTATAAACTACTTACCCTGCCTCACTGTAATCATACTCAGTGTGGAATATAGGACATTAAGGGGTGAGGTGATTGAGGTCTTGCAGATCCTGCAAGGGCTGCTCAGTAGATGGAGAGAGACCTTTTCTGTTACTGGGGAGTGTAAGATATGGAACGGCATAAGCAGAGATAGACCACTCAGCAGAGAGGTCTGGAAACAAACACTTCCTTACATACACAGTGGCAGAACTAGGGAAATCTCTGCCTCAGAAAGAAAAGCAGTAACTGAAAAATGCAATGAATCAGAGCTCAATAACCGTTTGTTAGCTCAAGGTATAACATGATATTGAGGAGAGACAAGTAAATGGATTTAAGATACTTATCAGCAATGGTCTCATTGAGTGGAGTGATAGCCTTGACGGGCTGAATGGCTTCCTTCTTTTCCTGTGTTCTCTTCTCACCTTAACCACAACCCGAGTGATCCCCAATCATGCACTAGACTCTCTGTTTGTGTTTAATTATTCTTGAGGATATGGGCATCGCTGGCTGGGTCAGCATTTATTGCCCATCCCCATTGCCCTTCAGAAGGTGGTGGTAAATTGTGGCAATGAACCACCTCAGTCTGTCTAGTAAAGTTACGGCCACGATGCTGCTAGGAGGGAGTTCCAGGATTTTGATTCAGTCGAAACGAAGGAAGGGCTGATTATGGTCAGGATGGCAAGTGGCTTGAAGGTGATGTTCCGATGTATCTCTGGCTTTGTCCATGCTGATGGTACAGGTCGTGGGTTTGAAAGGTGCTGTTACAAGAACGTTGGTGAGTTACTGCAGTGCAGCTTGTAGTGGTACACACTGCTGCTACTGAGCATCTGTGGGGGAGAAGTGAACATTGAACATGGTGAATGGGGAGCTGATTAAATGGGCTGCTTTGTCCTGGATGGCATCCAGTTCCTTAAAATCTACCATTTTGACAAAGCTTTTTATTACCTGACCTAATATCTGTTTATGCAGCTCAATGATACTTGCTCTTGTGAAGAACAATGTTAAAAGTACGATATAAATGCACCTTGTTGTTGAGACCAAGATGAACAGTCTCTAAGGAGATAATGTTCCAGCACTCTTTCCGAGGTAACTTTCTGGTTCAAACTGCATGAAGTATTGCAAATTATCAGTTGGATAGCAGAGAACCTCAAAAGGAGACAGATATGTTTGCAGAATAGATGCATAAGTAGCATATGAAATTTAATGCAGAGGAGTGTGGAGTGATTCATTTTGGTAAGAAGGATGTAAAGAGACAATATAAAATGTAGAGCACAATTTTAAATGAGGTGCAGGAACGGAGGCTTCTGGGTATAAACTATTGAAGGTGGCAGGATAGGTTCTGAGTATGTTTAATAAAGCCAACAGCATCATGGGCTTTCTCAACAGGGGCATAGAGTACAAAAGCAAGGAAGTTATGTTCAATCCATTTAAAACAATCTCAACTGGACAATGTGTATGGTTCTGGGTCACACTCTAGGATGGTTGTAAAGATATGGAAGACAGTGAAGACAAAATTCACAAGAATGGTTCCTTGGATGAGGAGCTTCAGTCCTGGAGGCAGATTGGAGACATTGTGACTGTTCTGTTTGGAGAAGAGAAGATCGAGAAGGAATGTGATGGGTGTGTTCAGATCTATGAGGGTTCTGGACACATTAGATCAGAAGAAACTGTTTTCACTGGTCAAAGGACCAAGAACCAGACAGCACAGATTTCAGGTGATTGATCAAAGAAGCAATGGTGACTTTAGGAAAGCCTTTTCCCGCAGTGAGTGGTTAGAAATGTGCTGCCACATTACACCAATGTAACTCCAAATGAGGCATCCAAGAGGGAGTTGATTATCTGCAAAGGGAGACAGTGCAAGGCCACAGGGAAATGAGAACGTGGTACTAGGTGCAGAGAGCAAGCACAGACATTAAAGGCTGAATGGCTACCTGTCTTGTACCATTCTATAATTCTACGAAATCTAGTTGATTGCAGTTATGGTGGTTTCTTCCTTATCAAACAGTTTGTATCCCTCAAATGATGGAATATTACCAGGAATATCTGCTGGAGGAGGCAGGGGTGGATGGGGAGAAGGCAGCTTAGATATTCTCCTTAATCAGCCTTGTCAGAGATATTATTAAACACTTCTGGAGCATGGAGGACTTGAACCCAGTCTCCTTGTTCAGAAGTTGGGGCACTACTAGTGTGCCCCTTAGGAAATAGCTTAAAGAATCATTTTGAAATGGCACATAACAGTTTAAGTACTGCCACAAGGTTACGAATAACTGGAGATAGCAGTTTAATTTCCCAGCAGTATTGGCCAAGCAGTAATCAGAGAAAGGATCTCTCTTGCTTTATGTGAAATAGTTTCCTTGGGCAGTAATTGTCAATTTGTATCTTGTGGAAGATTTTCAGAAAAATGGCTGAGATCTGTGTGACGTGCCAATGAAGTGATAGTTAATTCAGAGTTTCCACCACCAATCAGGCTTCAGAAACTTTAATAGGATGCTGCACTTGTGTTGAATCTGATATAAGATTGATACGGTGATACCCAAGTGATTGTGTTGCGTGAGAAAGTGATAGTTGAACATAGCAATTACTCAGTTGTCAGTGATGTGAACAAGACACAGCCATATTCTCTTATTGATTTTGGTGTCTGTGTATTTTCATAAGGACAGTATTCGAGAGCAATGTTTACAAATAAAACCAAACATGTGGTATCAGCTGGAATGGGAGCTGCTGTGCATTTGAAACTTTTCCTATTTGTGCTGGGAATCTGAGCTGAAATACATCTGAGGCAAGTCATTTTGCTTCTGCAGCAATCGTCTGTTTTGGCTGTCAAGAAAAATAACACAGTCCCATGTCATTATCAAACTGAAGAAATGAGTACAAGAGTTCTCTGTAGGGCACCAGAAACCCTGGGATCAAACCACCAGAAACTCTGGCATGAAAGCGCATGGAATTCTGAGACAAATCCATAAGCAATGCCAGTACAGACTCTCAGCAGGAGCTCAGATATAAACAAACACACCCTGCATCAATGGCAATGATCAATTCCTAAAATTAGTCAGGATTAACCATATGTCACCGAATGATGGAAATGACAAGGGTATGAGCTCCATGAGTGAGACACCAGGGAAAGGGGTAAATGAAATGTGATATAGTCAATCCAGCCTCTGATACCATCAACGTTAGCAGGGGAATCGGGGCACAGTAAACACAAACACAATGGGACTGTTTGACCCCTTCTGTAGGTGAACTGCACTGATCTCCATAAAGAGGTGGCAGCCTGCAACATGATCTGGATCAACTCAAACACTAAGTTTTTGCTTCTGTTACTAAATCCCAGATGGGATGGAATGACTTTCTGGTCATGTGATATGATTATACACTTAGATCATAGAATCCCTACAGGCCATTCGGCCCAACAAGTCCACACCACCCTCCAAAGAGGAGCATCCCACTCAGACCCATTCCCCTACCCCTGCATTTTCCCATGTATAACCCACCCAACCTAAACATCCCTGGGCACTACAGTATGGTCAACCCACCTCACCTGCATATCTTTGGACTGTGGGAAGAAACCGGAGCACCCAGAGGAAACCCACACAGACACGGGGACAATGTGCAAACTCCACACAGACAGTCACCTGAGGCTGGAATCAAACCTGGGTCCCTGGTGCTGTGAGGTAGCGGTGCTAACCACTGAGCCACTGTGCCACTTATAGAATGTTTTGCAAATTGTCACACATAGAGTTTGGAGAAATCTCTTTACACACAGGCTTAGTGGAGCATGGAATTCGTTAGTACAGGGAATGCTTGTAACACAGACACTTGGCTGCTTTTATGGGATAATGCAGTAAACATTTGAAACATATTGTTCAACCAGGGAGTGTTTCTTTATTCATGTAAGGGACACACAGATAAGGCCAGCCTTCTGTCATAATCCCTGATTACCCTCGAGAGGGTAATGTTGAGATATTTTTTGCACCACTACAGTCTTTGGAGTGTAGATACACTCTGATACAACTCTGAGGCACTTGCTGGGCCTCTCAGAGGGCAGTTAAGAGTCAACCACATTGCTGTGGGTCTGGAGTCACATGTGGGCCAGACCAGGTAAAGGATACTGCACCATGTAAAAACCAAAAGAACTGCGGATGCTGTAAATCAGAAACAAAAACAGAAGTTGCTGGAAAAGCTCAGCAGGTCTGGCAGCATCTGTGGAGAGAAATTAGAGTTAACGTTTCTGGTTTGGTGACCCTTCCTCAGTCACTGGACCTGAAATGCTAACTCTGATTTCTCTCCACAGATGCTGCCAGACTCGCTGAGCTTTCCCAGCAATCTCTGTTTTTGATCATTAGTGAACCAGGTTGTGTTTTTCTCATTTGTGTGACAATTTGACAATTTTATGGTCACTACTGGCATCATTTTAGTTTATTTGTACTGATTAATTGAATTGAAATTCCTCCAGCAGCTGTGATGGGATGTGATCTCGTGTTTTTGAAGCATCAGTCCTGGCCCCTGTGTACCAGTGCGATTACCACTGTACAAATTAATTTTGGATTTCTTCAGGCACGGTGGATCAAAAGATTCAATTGATTTTCGTCTTTAATCCATTATATACCTTAGATCAGAGATGCACAGCCGTGTCATCCGGTATTCTGTTGACTGTTTATTGAGTGTGCCTTGCCCAGGTTTAATAAGATGCAGCATTTTGTGTAGTTAGTGAAAGACCCTTAAAAATTAGACAGTATTTACAATCTATATAATCAAGTGAAAAACTTACTGCTGAATTCATCCCCTCCAACAATTTCTAGCTTCCTAAAACCCAATCAGTCACAGCTTCCAGATTCTCCTTATCTGTGCTCTTTAATGTTGGTTTAACTTTTTTTTTGAAAACAACCTGGCCGGTGATATTATCACACACGTCTGTACCAGGCAGGACTTGAACCCTGGCTCCCTATCCCAGAGGTAGGACATCACCATCACAACACAGGAGTCCTGAGTATTGGTGCAATCCTGTGTTCTAAAGATGCTTCTGATGTAGTGGTATTGTCCCTAACACTGGGCTGGAAGGCCGGTGTTTAAGGTCCCACCTGCTCCAGAGATATGTCAGAACATGAATTGGAAAATACCTAACCCTGCTTTCCAGGCAACTGCCAGGTAAATGAGATCCTGGATCAGTGAGATTTTGAAAACAATCTCGAAACAGCCCCTTTGAAAATGCAGTTGGCCAATTCCAGCAAATCCAGGTGGTAAAAGATGTGCTGAATACACATAACTCTAACTATGGCCTTCAGGTCTGCTATCATTTCCCTGGCAAGCTGTGAATTTGAAATCAGGAAATGACCAGGTACAGCCTTCCACATGCAGTGTGCCCACTTCCCAGCCCATGCTCTGTTCGCTACCTGAGTGGCTGAGTTTCTTTACTGTGCTGTGATCGGGGAGGGCAGTGTTGTTCTGCAGCTAGCCTTTGATTAAT
This sequence comes from Rhincodon typus, assembly GCF_021869965.1. Lineage (NCBI taxonomy): Eukaryota > Metazoa > Chordata > Chondrichthyes > Orectolobiformes > Rhincodontidae > Rhincodon > Rhincodon typus. The sequence goes on from NW_025966541.1 coordinate 10,373, forward strand.
AACGGCCCCATTTGCCCTCTGCAGGGAATGATTTATTATTCAGGCCACAGACTCAGCGCAGTGGACAGACCTCCTGCTGTTGACATCACCATATTCATAACCATCCTCAAACAGGACAGAGCTTCCAAGCCACAGGATTTAGGAGACAAGAAAGAGAGGAAGGGCTTGCATTTCTGTAGTGCCTTTTACCATCGCCTTTGGACATCCCATTATAATTTACAGCCACTGAAGAGCCTTCTGAAGTGTAGATACTTGTAATCTGGGGAATTGCAGCCAATTTGCATACTGTAAAATCCCACAAGCAACAAGATGTTAATTCCTAAATCATCTGTTTTTAAAGGATGTTGGTTGAGGGAGACATAAGACCATAAGATATTGGAGCAGAATTAGACCATTCAGCCTATCAAGTCTGCTCCACCATTTGATCATGGCTGATATGTTTCTCAACCCCATTCTCCTGCCTTCTCCCCATAACCCTTGATCGCCTTACTAAGCAAGAACCTATCTATCTCTGTCTTAAATATACTCAAATGACTTGGCCCCCATAGCCTTCTGTGGCAGTGAATTCCACAGATTCACCACCCACTGGCTGAAGAAATTCCTTCTCATCTCAGTTCTAAAGGGTTATCCCTTCACCCTGAGGCTGTGCCCCCAGGTTCTAGTCTCTCCTATTGGTGAAAACATCATCTCCAGGTCCGCCGTTTCCAGGCCCCTCAATATTCTATATGCTCTGTAAAAACACAGCAGGTCTCCAGGGAGAACACCCCTTGTCATTTGAAATCGTGTCATGGAGTTGCTTACAGCCACTTGAGAAGGAGGCAGGGCTCTGCCTTAACATTACATCTAGCAGGCTACAATGCTGTACTCCCTCAGCACTGACCCGCCGACAGTGCTGCACTTCCTCAACACTGACCCTCCAACAGTGTGGCACTCCCTCAGTACTGACCCTCTGACAGTGTGGCACTCCCTCAGTACTGACCCTCCGACAGTGTGGCACTCCCTCAGTACTGACACTCTGACAGTGTGGCACTCCCTCAGTACTGACACTCTGACAGTGCAGTACTCCCTCAGCACTGACCCTCTGGTAGTGCAGGACTCTCTCAGCACTGACCTTCTGACAGTGCGGCGCTCCCTCAGTACTGACCCTCCGACAGTGCAGTACTCCCTCAGCACTGACCCTCTGGTAGTGCAGGACTCTCTCAGCACTGACCCTCTGACAGTGCGGTGCTCCCTTAGTACTGACCCTCCGGCAGTTTGGCACTCCCTCAGTACTGACACTCTGACAGTGTGGCACTCCCTCAGTACTGACCCTCTGGTAGTGCAGGACTCTCTCAGTACTGACCCTCCGACATTGTGGCACTCCCTCAGCACTGACCCTCCGTTAGCGCTACAATGTTATAATGGAGCTGAAGCACAGAATTAGAACTGATAACGTTGAAGAACACTCAAGTTATAGCTGCCAGTTTACCAGATAAACACCTAAGTCTTACACACCTAAGTCTTACAAGACCGAGCATCAGTATGTTCTCACTGTTTGTCATGTTCTCATCGCTGTACACATTGGGCCATTGTTCGGATGCCTGAAGCCAAATAGGAAGAATCCTAACAGCAACAACTTGTACTTATATGGCATCTTTAACAGTATGAAATGTTGCAAGGGATTTTACAGTAGCATTATCCATTAACACACTTAGAATTGAGACACAAGGGAGATATTTGGACAAGTAATTTAGAGTTTGACCAAACAGGCAGATCCTAAGGAGCAAATTAAAAAGAGGAGGGAATGGTATAAAAGTTTAAGGAGGGGATTCCAGAGCTTAAGGCCTCAGCAGTCGAAGGCACAGCCACTAATTATGGAGCGATTGCAATTGAAGTTGTGCAAGAGGCCAGAATGAGGGAAGCACAGTTATCTGTGGGGCTGGAGGTGATTACACAGATGGGCTAGTATGAAGAGATGGAGGGGATTGAAAACAAGAGTATGTTCTTTATTATAAAATCATGGCATTGCCAGCCTGACTCACAGTCGATCAGTAAGTATTGTGATGCCCTCTGTGGTCGAACAGCCTGCCAGTTCACCCTGTACAGGGCACACCCATGTTAAATAACAGCGACCTAGTTAGAGGGCTGAAGGAAATTGTCGGTTTGAATCCCCAAGTAAAAATGGGACAGACGACTATTGGATGCTCTGTTTGGCTTGGATAGAAATTTCTAGACAATAAAATAGGTTTGTCCCATTTATTCAAGTGTCTGGGAATTCTTGCAGCTCCAATGGTTTTGTTACAAACAGCAGGGATAATTTATAACACTTATTTTCGAAAACAAAAGCTGGACAGTTTAATTTGATTCAGTGTTAAACGTTTCCCATTCACGGTGCTAATTAAAAGCGATTTTTTTTTCATTTCAGACTGCAGTAATTATCAATGGAAGGTACGACTATCTCCTATTGAGGAGACAGCATAGACTTTCACTGAAACCTTATTAAATGCTGATTTAAAGAACAGTGATGCTGAATATTCATTAAATGCGAACAATGTATGTAAAGTTAATCTGGTAAAATGTCTAATAACAGAGAAATTAGAAACGCAGCAAATTTATCATTACTTCCAGTGAAATCTAAATCGACAACTGCACAAGAGAAATGCAATTAATCAGACCCAATTTTGCAGGTTTCGTTAGACACTGTAGAATAGCTTTTTATTATACACTTCCTCGTGGTGTGTTCACATCTCAATGTTTGTCTGACCTTCAAACTATACTGTAACTGTTGGGGATTGTGGCAGACAGTTGTTGGGGTAAAATGGGTCCCCAAAATTGAGGAGACTGGGCTTGTATTCTCGAGAGTTTAGAAGAATTACAGATGGCCTCATTAAAATGTACAAAACCGTTGCTGCGCTGCGCAGGGTAGATGCAGAATTGATGTTTGCTCTGGCTGTGGGCTCTAGAACAAAGGTACGCAATCTCAAAATAAATTATTTAGGACTGAGATGAGGAAGAATTTTTTTTCACTCATCGGGTGGTGAATCTTTGGAATTCCTTGTCCTAGTGGTTGTGAGACTCAGTTGTTGATCATATTCAAAGCTGAGATCAACAGATTTCTAGATACTCATGGTTATGAAGGGATATGGGGTAAGTAAGGAATATGCATACAAACATACAAATTGAGAGCAGGAGATGGCCATTCAGGCCCTCAAGCCTGCTCCATCATTCAATGGAATCATGGCTGATCTCATCATAACTCCAAAGTCACATTCCTGCCCAGCCCTGATAACCTTTCAGGTCTTTGCTTAACAACAGTCTATCTATTCTGCCCTTTAAAATTATTCAAGGGCTTTCACCAACTTTTCAGGAAAACAATTCCAAAGCCTTCTAAGAGAAAAATATTTTCTTAATCGCTGTTTTAATTGGGTGACCCCAGATTTTTATCAGTGACCACCTCATTCTAGGTTCTCCCACAAAAGGAAATATCCTTCCCACATCCACCCGGTCTAGACCCCTTAAATGTTTTAATAAAGTTGCCTTGATTCTAAACTGCAGCAAATACAAGAACCTGTACCTAGGTACCAAGTACCTAAAATAGTGCCATCAGTGGTCACCTTAAACCAATGTTCTCTAGTTTTGGACTCCCCTACCCTGGGGAAAAAGACCTTGGCTATTCACCCTATCCATGCCCCTCATTATTTTATAAGGTCACCCCTCAGCCTCCAATGCTCCAGGGAAAACAGCCCCAGCCTACTCAGTCTCTTCCTATAACTCAAATCTTCCAATCCAGCAACATCCTTGTAAATCTTTTCTGCAGTCTTTCAAGTTCAACATCTTTCCTTTGGCAGGGAGACCAGAATTCAACGCAGTAATCCAAAAGTGGCTTAACCAATGTCCTGTACAGCTGCAACATGACTTCCCAACTCCATGCACTGTCTGATAAAGACAAGCATACCAAACACATCCTTCACTATCCTGTCTACCTGCAACTCCACTTTCAAGGATCAATAAACCTGCACCCCAAATTCAATACTGGCTATTTATACTGTCAGCTGAGCACTGAGGCGGATATTTACTCTTGTTTGGAGTTTGACCCCATCTCTCTTGTGATTGTAATTCTAAATTTACATTCAGGGCAGTTTGTCCCCCATTTTCAAAAGCCCAACTGAAAACAGGGACAGTTCTAAATGCGGTGTTCATTTGGCTTAATGCATACAGTGCATACAGTGTTTATGGTTAACAGAACTGTATAATCCCTCAGGGACTAAGAATTAATCAATAGGAAACAATCTACTTAAATAAAGGACTTGAAATGTAGCACCTTTCAATGACATCTCAGATGTATTATAGTTAAGTAAGTACTTTTATGAAGTATAGTTATTGTTGTAATTAAAGCGTAATGCAGTTATTGTTATAATTAAAGGTTAACACAGTAGCAAATTTACTCACATCAAGATCCATGAAACGGCAAAAAGATCAATCAGCGGATATATGTGTCACAGATGTTGGTTGAAGGAATCAATTTTGGCCAGAACCTCAGGCAAAACTGTTCTGCTCTTCGTCAATGTAGCAACATGAGATTTTTACATCCAGTTGAGATTGCATATAAAACTCTCTCTAAAGGTAAAGTCGCTGTAGTCCCGCTCTCTCACTAGGTATAAATAACTGCTGGTGTCCCACACCAGGTGGAATTTCATGCTGAGCACAGTTGGCACAAGAAGTGAAGCCCTGCTGTTAACATCAGTCCGCATTACAAGCCAGCTGTCCAGCCAACTGAGCTAACTGTGCCCTTCCTGCCTCCCTCCTGTGTGCATGTGCCCTCCCCGGATAAGACCCCTCAGCTGATCATAATTTGTCCCGAAGGCCTCATGTTGCACAGCCCCATGTTAGATACAGAGTAAATGTCCCTTTCCGCTGTCCCATCAAACAGCACAGGGCAGATACAGCACAGATTAAATGTTTAGAAAGTTCCTTCTGTCCTACCAACAACAGTTAAACCTAAGAAAAGTGCCTCATATCGAAGTTAAGGGGAGGAACTGAGTGCTGTGGTACATGGCAACAGCAAGATGTCAGTCAGCCTGGAGTGGGGCTTGTGTGGTGCAGTGGTTGTGTCCATACCTCTAGGTCAGGAATACTCCCACCCTCTCCAGCAGTCTGCCATAGCACATTTGAACAGGTTGGTTAGGAAAATATGTACAGTCAGCTCTGGTGACCAGGGAAGTCAGGCACCAGTGATTACATGGCACCTTTCAAGCCTGTAGACTTTAGCAGGCAGCTGGGAGTGAGCAGTTATCATGTGGCTTTCCCAGGGAAGAATCATTACTGGAGCACAGTGGTTCCCAGACCCCTTTCAGTACTATGGCACACTTCAATGAGACAAACAATCCCAAACACACTCAATGTCCATGCATGAATGGTGCAGAATCTGTGTACGCGCGATATTGAGAGTCTACACATGCTGGAGGCTGATTCAGGTGCCAGCAGATACTGCCTTCATTAATAGGCACCAGAGGAGTTGGCAAGTATGGACACAGCCTCAACGCTCAAGTAAGGCAGAGCCGCTTCCGGAAACTTCTGCAGCACATTTCTCACCTGGTCTATGCTGTGGCACACACACTGGTGTCAGCTATGGTTTAATGGGGCTTTATTCCGACTGTATGAAGAGGATGAAATGTGGACAGACAGCATATCTGCATCCTGAAAGGAATACAGCAGAAATCTCAGGTGCATAGCATGTTTTGCAGCAAATCCTGTGAGAAGGATGAGGGTGGGAAGAAGGTCACGGTTTTGAAGGAAGCAGCCAGACCCACTAAAACGAAATGCTTTCTGTGCACTTTCTCTGCTGCCGTAACATTGTATCCTTCTTTCTGTCCTATTACCTGAGTGCACTTTGTATGGTATGATCTGCCTGTACTGCACGTAAAACACAACTTTTCACTGTACCTGGGTACATGTGACAATAAGAAATGAAATGAAATCAAATCAAAATGAAAGTCTCTTGAAGATATGGTTGTAGGATTGTGGAGGGAGTGCAGTGGGCTGCCAACTCTGTCTGTTTAACACTTCAGCTGTTAATGTTGTTCAGCTGTGGTGCAATCTAGAAATCTGGCTGACCTCTGTCAAATAGAATGACAGTGTTTTAATAAGCTCTGCGTGAGTACCTTATTGTTCACTGTGACTTCTTGAAGTATCCCTTCCTCTGTTGTTGTGAGCCAACAAATAATTTCTGAAGGGAAAATGCTGATGGTGGTTTTGTTCCTTCCACTTGCTTTGCTTGACATTCCCCTTGCTATCTGCACATTTTATTTTGGCTGCTGTAATTGGCTTAGAGCTGCCATCCTTTGCTTCTAACCCACTCTGTTTATATCACCACGGCTACTGGCTCTGAGATGGCCCCAACACAGTGGGTTATCTTGTTCTTGTCTATTTGAGAACGAAGAGTTTGAAGCTAGAGCTTGCATTTATATAACATCAACTTGAATTTCTGTATAGCCCCTGTTAAGACCTCAGGACACCCCAAAGAGCTTCCAGCCAATAAAGAACTTTTTGAAGTGTCATTGCTGTTGTAATGTAAGGAATGCGGCGGCCAATTTGCACACTGCAAGCTCCCACCAATACAATGAAATATGTTTACACTGATGTTGGTTTTGGGATGAATGGGACCCAGGAGCCAGGGTAAAGTCCTCTGCTCTTCAAATACAGCCCTGGGATCTTTTCCATCTACCCGAGCCTTGCGTGATTGTCACAGCCAAAAGACCAGTGCACTGGAAGTCAGTTTAGATTTTGTTCACAAGTCTCTGGAGAGTTGCTTTAGGTCATTAAGTCTAATTGATGTATTAGAAACTGAATGCTGTTAATGATAATGTTTGAAATAATTAGCAAATATGCCAGAAAAGGAAAGGAGGTGAGTTGTTTTAGTGCAGCAAACCATTATGATCTGCCTGAAAGAGTGTTGAAAGCAGATTCAATTGTAATTTTCAAAATGGAAGTGGATAAATACTTGAAAAGTAATCATTTGTACAGTTAAATGGAAAAAGTGTGGGAGTGGAATTAATTGGAAAGCTCTCTCAAAGAGCCCACATAGGACTGAGTGGACTGAATGGCCTCCTTCTGTTTTGTGGCAAAGGAAGCAGACAGATTGTAAATGCCAGCTCCAATCAGGATAAACAGGCTTTCCTCTTTATATTGTGAGATCTGAAGGGCGATGACTGCTCAGTTAGATTTGTTCCCCATAGTGTTGTGGTTGTGTGTTTCCCATTGTGTTTATTGTTGTGTTCTCCATGTTGTCACTACTGTGTGTTCCCCATTGTGTTTACTACTGTGCTCTCCATGTTGTCACAATTGTGTGCTCCCCATTGTGTTACTGTTGTGTTCTCCATGTTCCCACAATTGTGTGCTCCCCATTGTGTTACTGTTGTGTTCTCCATGTTCCCACTATTGTGTGTACCCCCATTGTGTTACTGTTGTATGCTCCTTGTGGTATTACTGCAGCTGTTGTCCATGATGGGGAGTCTATGGCAGAGACAGTGTGAAAATTGCTGCACTTGTGGATCTCTGTTTGACCACCAGACTTTGGAAACTGACACTAAGCTCGGAGTCAGAGTTATTTCACTTTTTCAGCTTTAACAAACAAAGATCTCAAGAGTTTTCCTGTAAGGAAAGGAGGACTGGTATATGATGGTATTGTTTCAGGGTGTTGAATGGGGCATTGTTACTGGGAGATTTTATACCATTATTATAATGTATTAAAGGACTTTTAAAATATTTGTTTACGGAATGTGAGCATTGCTGGCAAGTGCAGAGTTTTACTGTCCATCCATAATTGCCTTTGAGAAGATATTATGGTGTGTCATTACCAGCTATTACTTCGGGGGTGTATGATGGCACATTGTTATATATTCGAAAGGAATATTGTAGGGAACTATTACAGGATCTCTCAGGTAGGTTTTGTTATAAGGAATTGGAGGAATATTTTGTGGGAATATTACTTCAGGCTATTGATATATATTTTGGCAATTATAGGACATTGTAGCATATTATTGTGGGTTTATTCTTATAAAATCTTTTGTATTATTGGCAATTATGTGCCTGTGTCCACATATAGCCATGGAGAATTGATGAAAGCAGCCAGTGTGACAGGAATTGTATAAAGATGGCACGCTTTGAACCTGGCATCAAAGGTATTGTAATTTGATCTCTGTGTTGCCTGATGCCCAGGAAGTGAATATCTTCAGTTTAAAATATTAAACAGCAACACTGTGAGCATGCCCAGGTGTTGAAAGCTGCGATGAGGAATAACTATTGTGGGGTTGATAGAGTCACGGTGAATGTTGCTGGGGGTTGGGGGAGGGAGCTGTACAAAGTCTCTGTCTGTGTAGGCAGTTGTGTCCTTGGAGGATTAGACCAGGGATTACCTTTGTTTGCTTCTTGTTGACCGCAGCAGAAGGCGAAAGAGCCAAGCTCCAAGGATACTATCCATTGACACGGGGCTATGTCCATGGAGTGGGAGAGGCCCTGGCTGCTCTGAAACCATATGGTTCATAGAGTGGAGCTGCCTTTCATTTAAAATGGTCCTGATTGGGATAGGGGGTCTTAGAGAAAGGATAATCCCAGCTCTTTCCTTCTGGCCTGACAAGGGTCAGACTGCTGCTGTATAGAAACCATAGCCTGTGTGTGAGTTGACAGATTTGGATTACAGGCTGAAGCCGATTTGGTCTCTATCGGGATGCGTAGATGCAATTAGCATCTCTGTGTCGTCAGCACAAGGCACAGAGGAAAGATTGTGTGATCTGAGAGATCCCAAACACACTGGTCCTGTCGCACTGCGTTCTCTGACCAGGTTTTTTTAAGCAGAGCAGCAGCCCCAGAGACCCCTTTCTGACACTCCTGCGAGAGGACTGTCATTTTGTCGGAGAGGGTGAAGAAGACACAGTTTGGGAAGAGCTTGGAGAAGTCTACTTTTGCCTGCGATGAAGCTGGATTAAACGGTTAATGGTGAGCACAGACTGAGAAGGCAGTAAGGGAGGATCGGATGATGCAATGGGCTGGCACTCCTAAAGGAGGCGCTGTGTGTGCGGCATTTCAAGATCGCAGGCTGGGATCACTGAGGCAGATCAGGATCACACGGAAGAGAATGTTTGGTGAAGTTTGCGTCTGATCTTCAATATTACATCCTGAGGGAGGAATCGAAGCGATCTCTTAGGCAGTGGTGATGATGAGCTTCCTCAAGTCCCATCTCTTGGTAGCTCGGCATCAATCCTCCATTTATCGTCTTGCTGAAGACTTCTTCTGGATTGGAGGCAGCATAGTGACACCGGCCACATGGAGGCTGGGACAGTTTGGTATGTTGGATGGAGTGATACTTGCTTGCTCACATGTTCATTTTTAAAGGAGGGGAAAGCAGGGGGTGGGGAGAGACAGAGTGTGATAGACCTGCAATACCGTAGCATTGATCACAACATCAGGACTTACCAAAGGGTTTTTATCATCCATGAAGTAATTTTCAAATGTAGTCATTGTCATATTGTAGGAAATGTGGCAGCTAATTTGTGCACAGCAAGCTCCCAGAAGCAACTGTGATATTGACCAGATAATCTGTTCCTATGATTTTGTTTTTCATTCATTTTGTTGGATGTGGCCGTTGCTAGCTGGGTCAGCATTTATTGCCTGTCCCTAGTTGCCCTTGAGAAGGTGGTGGTGAGCTGCCTTCTTGAACCGCTGTAGCCCACCTGCTGTGGGATGCCCTTAGGGAGAGAATTCCAGGATTTTGACTCAGAGATGGCAAAAAAAACGGTGGTATATTTCCAAGTCGGGATGGTGAGTGGCTTGGAGGGGAACTTGATTGAAGGTGTTGATGTCCCCCTGTATCTACTGCCCCTGTCCTTCTAGATGGAAGTGGTCATGGGTTTGGAAGATGCTGTCTTAAGATCTTATAGGTTAAGAAATAAATATTGGCCAGGACACTGTGATAACTTCACTGCTGGTCTTTGAATTAGCACCTCGAGATAGTTTATATCGTCCCAAGGCAGCTTACCGTCTTAGTTTAAAAGGTGGCACCTCTGTCAATGCAGCAACCCCTCAGTACTGCACTGAAGGTGTCTGCTTAGATTCAAGTGTCTAGAGAAATTATGAAATAGGGCTAGCTAAGGCCACAGAGGGTTTAAAATCATCAGTTTTGGAATCGTAAAGAAGTGAATCCTGTCCAGGATACCAGAGTGCAGTGAGGGAAGGTGACCATTCTTTTAACCCATTAATATCTTTCTCTGACCAGTTCTAATTTTTATGGCAGTCTTTGTGAGGTGCAAACTAAATACCGGCATAATTATCACTAATTGTCATGCCAAATCGTTTTCATATGAGGTAACAAATGGATTTAGTAGCTAAGCCAGCAAGATTCTTGATGGTCCCCAAATGAATCATTTAATTACACAGGCAGTAGCTTAATCCTTCTGTTAATGGATGTTGTAATCAGGTTGACCAGCCTGTGAGGCTGTTCACATTTTTGGCCAAAACAAAACAGATTGAATGCAAATTATACACTTTGCTGTTATATTCTCTTTGTGTGTGTGTGTGTGTGTGGGTTTGTGTGTCAGTGTCCTCTGTCTCTGCATATATGAAAATGTGAGTGTGTGTACATTTCTGTTTCTCACCGGGGTTGGGGGTGGGGGGGAGGTGGGGGTAGTCTTCTGGCTCATGCAAGTGGCAAATGTGAAGGTCGAAAAGGTACTTAATGAGGCAGGGTGGTAATGTCTCCAAACTCCACTGCATCAGAATCAAATTCAAGGCACCTTGCTGCCCTGTCACCAACTGGCGCTCTTAAATGGTGAATGAACAACCACTTCAGGGCCTCATCCTACTGCTGCTCGGATTAACCCAGCTGAAAATGGTGACCATCAACATTCTCGATGCCTTTAAAAAGACGTGGGCACCGCGGGGAGATGCAGTGCTTTATTTTCCTCTCCAACTCCATTTTGATTTAGTCCCTTCCTGCTCTCCATGCACCCTCCCTGCCTTCCCCCCCAGCCCTCACCTTTGATAGTTTGCAGTGCCCATAATGGGCTTTACTTGTAAATACTCAATTGGACTCCTGGGTATTTTTACTTGTGGCAATTGCTAGCTAATAGAAAGAAAATGGACCTGTTGCTGTGCTGGGTGCCCAACAGGTCAACCGCGGCTGGTTTCCCTTGATCAAAGGCAATCAGTGCCCAACTGAGAGACTGGTAACTGGGCAGTGGAGTGCCCAATCCTTGGACCACTCTCCCTGCAACCACCATCTACTGAGAAGCCTGTTCACCCCCAACCCCCACAGATCACTTGGGCTTTACCCAGGGACCTCTGCAAATCTGGGGAGAGGGAAGGGGCAGTTCCTTTGAAACTAAGGGCAGTTAGGAATGGGCAAGTCCATCAGGGTCACCTATAGGGTCTGAATGATTTGAGTAAAGCACCATCCTCCATGACACTGCTGAGTTGTAGCTGCCGACCTCAGATTGATTGAGAGTTTGCTGGGGGATGGGCCTTGGGGATGGGACCCCTGAGGTTTTTGATTCCAGGTGAAGTGCTATGGCTGGTCTCACCATCAGCCCCACGGTTCCTCACAAACCAAATCCTAATTCCTTGACTTCAATTTGAATTCTCTCTGAGGTGTCTTCTCTTTGTTTTTATTTCTGACTATCCGTCTTCTCTCAGGCATTTACAATGGTTTTCTCACTGCCATTTGTTTTATTTTCTCCTTCTGTTTCTGTCCTACTCCTCTGCCTTTTGCTTATGGTCTGTCACCATCTCTCTCCTGCCCTTTCTCTAAGGCTTAGCCTTCAGGCCTCTCTCTACGTGAAAGGATCCCACTAAGATGCTAAAAGTTTGGGGGAGCAGCAGAAGAGAAACTGACTTGTGATTATATATTCCGCAATTCTAGGCACTTAATCGATAAACAAATAGCTTTGAAATGTAGCCCTGTGTCATGTGGGGAAAGTTGCAGCAATTCCTGTACTGTAAGCTCCCCAAAACTACAATAAGCTACACTCAGGATGAGTGTAAAATTCTTAAAGGTTTGACAGGGTTGACAATTGGAGACTGTTTTCATTAACTGGAAAATTCAGAGGGATAGTTTCAAGATGAGGATGTTGGTCATTTTGGACTGGAGTGAGGAGAGATTTCTTCAGGCTTAGGGGTGTGAACCTCTGCAATTCTACTCTGCAGATACTTAATCTTTGAATATTTTCAAAGTCTGAGATGAATAGATGGTTAGAGGCTGAGACAATTGAGGGATATGAGGTAATGGTGAGAAAATGAACTTGACGTAGAAGTTCAGCCAACATTTTATTAAATGACAGAGCAGGTCTCCTGCTGCTATTTCTTACCTTCTTGGAGCACCACATGGTCTGTTCTCAGTCGTTTATAGAGGGGTAATTATCAACCAAGAACAAGGGGGTATCCACCCCACTATTCATCGAACAGCTCTAACAGTCCAGTACTGATTGAGTGGCACACTGGAGTATTGCCTCAACTTAATTACTTGAACCTTTTGAGTAGAACTTGAACGCATAATGTTCTGAGAGTCCAGTTGCTAACCTAATAGCTGATACCAGATGACTAGGCCGCAGCATCATTCAATTCCATTTAGTAGGAGTTTTGTTGAGAGTGGTTGAGGTAACTCTGCAGCATCTCCACTCTTTAATTTTCCATGACCATCCTCTTCATACCTTACTTAGAATTAAATAGAAAATACAGCATGGAATTAGGCCTTACTGCCTTACAGATCTGATCCAAAATGCACATGGTCCTTCCTCCCTCTACTTAATCTCAACCTATCAGCCTATTCCTTTCTCTCTCATCTATCTATTTAACTTCCTCTAAATTGCACCTTCACTATGTGCCTCAAGTGCTCCATCTGGTAATGAATTCCACACATATCACTCCCCTCTGTGTCAAAGGATTTCGTTTGCCCTGCATTTGTTAGTGTCTATCTTTATTTTTATCCTGAGGCTGAGATTTCCACACAAGTGGACAAGTGCTGGCCTAGATTTTCATCATGTTGGAGTGCCTGTCTGTTGTGGCAAAAATAGCAAGATGACATTTTTAAAAACCCCAGAATTTCCCATCTTTGCAGCCTGGGTCATATTTTGCACGTATAGTTCACACAGTGAGCTAACCATGTGGATCTGCAGAGATAACACAGTGTGGAGCTGGAGGGACACAGCAGGCCAAGCAGCATCAGAGGAGCAGGAAAGCTGACGTTTCGGGTCGGGACCCTTCTTCAGACACGAAACACCATTTTATCTCTGACTCCAGCATTGGCAGTTCTTACTATCTCTGAGTGAGTTATAACCCCATATGAATCTGCAGTTGCCTGGACTCAAGTTGGCTCTTGGTAGCCCAGGAATATGAAACTCGAAGTGTGTCTGAGCTTTCTGCATTTCTTTGGATAGCCAGGATTCTCCTTTGGACCAGTAAGATACCCCCATAGGCATGATCCTGTGATACCACTGGGGTAGGTCAGGTGCCCTTTGGAATTGTTAAAAATACGCACAAATGTACATTCAAACTGCATCAATGTATTAACTGTCACATTCAGTAGAACTGCATTCAAACCTGTCAAAAACAGACCTCACCTAGACTAACCTACACATGACTCCAGACCCACAGCAATGTGGTTGTCTCTGAACTGCCCTCTGGGCAAGTAGGGACGGGCAATAAATGCAGGTCTAGCCAGCGAAGCCTAGATCCTGTGGATGAATTAAAAAAAAACATTGTCAAGAGGACTGGTCAAAAATGTCAAGAGGGACTGTCAAAAGCAATTGTCAATGGGAGTTTTCAAGCATTGAAAACATTTAAAAGTCCAGCCCTTTAAATCTTTCAAAAAGATCTGGATTGTTAAAGAAATCTTGCTATTTCACTCTGTTCACATAAACCTAAGGGTTTCCATTACTGAATTAATGTTGCATGATTGATTTCACAACCATCCATTATTGCAGTGAGGTGCTTTTACAATTTAATTGACAGCTACAGTGGCTGAGTCAATTCCTTTGCTTATTGTTGTAAGCGATGTCCTCTTGAATTAAATATTTGTTGCTATACTGTTTTGTAACTGAAAGATTGCAAATGTAGCAAATGCATTTTCATGAATGAAAAGTTTCTTTTGATATAGTGAAGTCAGAATTAGATTTTGTTTTATAAAACTTTACATTGTGTCATTTTTGCATGGGTCCTGAAGTCTGTCCTTATCGCTGAGGTGGATAAATAATAAGTGAATTGGCTTGTTAGATGTAAAGGTAAAGGGTGTTGGGTGGTGGATTTCTGCCTCTGTACCAAATCCTTCAGGATTTTGAAGAGCTCCGTCAGGTCATTTCTAGTCTCCTGTTTCCCAGAGGCAACAGGTCCAGCCTGTTTTCTCATTCGTTTGAGGAGCAATTTGAGATCAGAATATCTCCAGTGTGCCTGACTCTATACCCGCTGTCCCATGACACTAGGTCAGTGTTTGAATTCATTGTGTAATTGTTCTCCAAAAGGACTTTTATTTTCACCCACTGAGTTCCCGTTAGCGAGCAATCTTAAGACTGTTCTGTAATCACTTGCATCATCATTGAAGCCCCGTTGACCCATCCCTATTTCACCAAATTCAGTCTGCTTCACCTCCTTTGTAAATCCCTCAGCGCATACATAACTCTAGGCTCTCCCACCTCCCTCCAGCCTGGAATTCTTCCTCACAATCTTTAATCACACTGGCCTCCTGGGAGTTGTGCCCTCTCTCTGCCTTCTGATGCTCCTGCCCCAACTCCCTCGGTTCCTCACTGACACTTCTCATTGTTCCTTCCCTCCACGCCTCCAAAGAGCTCCCCAAACCTGCCCTTTTAGCTGTTTCTAGTAATCCCACTGAACTCTATAGGGCACCTTTTACCTTGTGTGAGATTGTAATGTAACATTGCCTGTCTCTGGCCCTGCATCAGCCCATCTGCTCCCAGACCCTCTGACAGTTCTCACTTGAACGTTGAAAATATTTGAAACTCTTGCTGTCCGTATCTTAATTCGCACGGAGTTCCATTCACTCATCACCCCTGTACTCACTGGGTCCTGCTCTGGTGACACTTCGATTTTAAAATGAGTCCTTGGTTTTTGTGTCTCTGTCCTCTCTCCATCTCTGTAATCTCCTTCAGCCCACACCTGTCAGAGATCTCTGAGCCCTTGTTTTTGCAAAGAGCTCATTATGGAGTCCATAATCCCAGGCCTCTCCACCCCAAATAAAGCATTAAAATGAGTTAATTTCCAGATGTAGAATCCAACTTTAATGAGTCCATGATGTTAATTATTAACATAACCGAGCATTGAGATGCTAGAATTTAATTTGAGAGCAATTTGTACCATCCACATTTACTCTTTAATTATTCACTTGGTGTTGGCTGAGCTGAGCAATATTAGGCATTGACGCACATGGGTATAAAGCGTAGAAACTTTGTGCAAATGTGTTTGTGTGTGAATCTGATTGTGTGAGTATGTGAGGGAGAGAGTTGCTCATTAGGATCAACCACATGCTGTCTGAAATTCGCCATCTCCCTCTGTTTTTTGCACTGAGATTGAGGTTGTGCTATTTCACTGAAATGCACAAGTTGGGATAACACAGGTGATGCCACCAATACGTTGGTGTTTTTGCATTCCAGAAACTTCCCCAGCCCCTTTCCCTCCATTTTTCACAGTGCCTTTTGGACCATCTCCTTTGCAACACACATTTAAACATAAAATTCTGTTTCTCTCCCTTTGTGCTTCCCAACATGTTGAATAGGTTGCTCTCAGAGTGCACTGGAATTCTGAATCTCGATTAAATCAGCGATCCACAGGAGTTTCTTAAAAACAGGAAAAAGAAAGGTGGGACCTCACCAATCACAATACTGAAAATGCCCGGACACCAGTCAATGTAGTTGTATTTACAATGAAGCTATTGTTTCCTGCGTGCAGATCTGATAGGGTTATTAGCATGGAACAACATGAATGTATCGATCTGTGTTGGATAGGGATTAGTTCGTCAATGATCGTCTAATAGTACTTTCCTGTTTAAAACATTGCGACCAGAAATGTAATTCCTTCTCCTGAAACCATGCATACATGTAAAATCATACAGTCTATATTTAATAATTAGATATCTCTGTAAAGTAATCATAACTGCTCATACAGTCTTTACAGCTGTTTCCCACATACACAGGGATGTGACACATACAAATTACACACACCGGCATGTACATTACACATACACAGATGTTACTCACATGACAGATATTGCACTGATATTATTACACTTCAGTGACATGGCACACTGGAAATCAACCAAACTTTTCCTAAAATCATCACAAAACTTAAAGATTTTAAAACATGGCAGAACTACCTGTCTCACAGATCCAACTGGACAGGAAGCATGGACTAGGTCCCTGTACTGAAGAAGAATTATTATTTATTACAAATAGACTCAAGCTATAGAATCATAGAATCCCTACAGTGTGGAAACAGGTCCTTTGGCCCAACAAGTCCACACTGACCCTCAGAGCATCTCACCCAGACCCATCCCCCTACAACCCACCTACTCTACACATCCATAGACACGGTGGGAGGAAACCCACGCAGACACGGGGAGAATGTGCAAACTCCACACAGACAGTTGCCCGAGGCTGCAATTGAACCTGGGTCCCTGGCACCGTGAGGCAGCAATGCTAACCACTGACCCACCATGCCGCCCTAAACAGATTAGCTGCCAGCTCCTGAAAAATCAGTCGGAAGTGCTGTTACCATGATAAATTAAAAGAGAACATCTATTTCCTGACCAGGAATCGAACCCAGGCTGTGCCGGTGAAAGCGCTGAATCCTAACCACTAGACCACCATGGAAAGCCAAGTTGGGTAAACAACTATTAATTACCAACATATAAGTCAACATATTAGTTAAAATTCAACCCCCCCAACCCCTTACAAACTAACCCCCAAACCAACACATACATACGTGCAGACATACACGGGGAATTAAATATCTGTGATGGTCACAGGAAAAGACCAGGAAAGCAGTTTAAAGGTCTCAAGTTACATGTTGGCAGGCAGAAGGTCTTTGTCATCAAGAACTAGTTCTACAGACCAATCAACTATGTGTTGCCAGCTGAACCTCTATTCATATACAGCCCTTGTTTCCAGCTGATCTGCAAATGTTCACCCCCTCTTACCCTCCTCCTCCTCTCCCTACCCCCATACTTGAACACACTGCTGTGTAAACAACATTTACAATGAGTGTCAGGTAACTTGATTTTAAAAAGTGTGGCAATCCAATCGATTTCCATTTCAGTTCATAATACAATACTGAAAATAAAAGATATGGTCTTTATGACATGGATATCGTTGACTCATTTCCACACACACACACACACACACACACACACACACACACACACACACATAGCAAATATTACAATATAGACACAAACAACACAGAGCAAACATTACACACAAATTCACATGCAGTTTATGAATATTACTTTCTCTCATCCAAAGAGTCACAGGCCCACAGGGGCAGGTGCATACATTCCACCCTGTCCTCTGTCTCGAGCATCTCTCTGACAATTGCAGCTGTGCCATTGTTGAAAGACCTTCAGTGAGTGTTATATTGAAATGTTCTAATCACTATCTGTGTGCAGATTGTAATGAATGTTCCCTGACCTACTGGGCTGACACTCATTAAGCTGCATAATGTCAAGCCAAAAGGTAACCATTAATCCCAGCACCTACTGGGTTGCCACCCAAACCTACTCCTTAGGGCATATCAGGTCTGTTCTGGTGCCCCCTGGCTCCATACCGACTGCGACTTTTGTCTGATATATATTCAACTGGAGACATTTCCTGTAATATAGGATTTCATTAGCTGCTACCAACCTTGTGGTGAAGATGCTCCCACAGAGAATGTTAGAGAACGGAAGTTCCAGGACTTTGGGCCAGTGGCTGTTGGAGATGACCTCAGACTAATTCAGGAGTCCCAGCAGCCTCTCCATCCCTTGGCCCATCAAGACCTCCACCCTGTGAGAGCAGGCAGCTGCACTCTGCAGTCTCCTTGAAGGCCCCATCACTTAGCAAGGTAGGCAGGAAATGACCTCATGAGGATTGACTGGGCCCTTGACATAGACAAAAGAATTTAAAGGCAATTAATGTAACAAAAGGTTAAAAAGAACAAAACTTTTGACGTTCGAACTGATCAAACCATCATGGAATAAACTACTGAAGGTAGAGGGGAACTGTGGTATTGAGGATATAAGAACATAAGAACATAAGAACATAAGAACTAGGAGCAGGAGTAGGCCATCTGGCCCCTCGAGCCTGCCCCGCCATTTAATAAGATCATGGCTGATCTTTTTGAGACTCAGCTCCACTTACCCACCCACTCACCATAACCCTTAATTCCTTTACTGTTCAAAAATTTATCTAGCCTTGCCTTAAAAACATTCAGCAAGGTAGCTTCAACCACTTCACTGGGCAGGGAATTCCACAGATTCACAACCCTTTGGGTGAAGAAGTTCTTCCTGACCTCAGTCCTACATCTGCTTCCCTTTATTTTGACATGATGCCCTCTTGTCCTAGTTTCACCTGCTAGCGGAAACAACCTCCCTGCCTCCACTTTATCTATTCCCTTCATAATCTTATATGCTTCTATAAGATCTCCCCTCATTCTTCTGAATTCCAATGAGTATTATCCCAGTCTACTCAGTCTCTCCTCATAATCCAACCCTCTCAATTCTGGAATCAACCAAGTGAATCTCCTCTGTACCCCTCCAGTGCTAGTATATCTCTTCTCAAGTAAGGAGACGAAAACTGCACACAGTACTCCAGGTGTGGCCTCACCAGGACTCTATACAGCTGCAGCATACCCTCCCTGTTTTTTAAACTCCAACCAATATTATTGATTATGCTGGGGAACTTTAATAAGTAAATGGATCCAAATAACAAACCACCCCGATCCTGAACTCAGCTCCATGGCGACCTCAGCAATAAAGTGGCCATCATTGATCAGTCAATCTGAGCCAAGCGGCCTATGGGTTAAAAGTTATTTTAATCCATTGGTGGGCCAGGGGCATTCTTGGGGCAATAGATCGATTTAAGACTTCAGCTAAAATGCGAATTTCTTAACCTAAACTCCCACCACTGGGTGTTTGAGTGATTTTAATCCCTTAGTTGTTGTATGATTCTTCTTTGGCCCAATCAGATGGCAAGCCTGAGAGTACTCTGCACCTCCCCCATTTCTCGCCACAACCAAACCCCGCGCCCCCCCCAAGTCCCTCCTTGCTCCAAGCAGCTGTCACTGCGAATGAAATGGAGGGAAGCTCTATCCCTTGCTGACCTTTGACCCATCACACAGGGTGTTGATTTGATCTAAAATACACTGGCTGCAAGGCTGACAGAAGCACTTTCAATAATACTTTTGAAAAGAAGTTTGGTAATTACTTGTAAAGGATACATATGCTGGAGGCAGCCGAGAGTAATAATTCTCTAAGAGGCATTGAGTCTTTTACAGCATTGAAAAGGGCCATTTATTCTGTTATGAAGACACTTCAGATTTAATGTGATTATGGACTTGAGTTTGAAGGATTGGGAATTGCCTGGATTGTGTTTTTAAAAAAGTCAATGAAATGATCCATTGGAATTATTTTTAGAAAGCATTCCTTCGAAACCACATGGTCCAGATAATTTGCTGCTTGATCAGTTGCCAGTTTTGCAGTGCTGTTTTGAGTCTTGAGTTTGGACTTTTCAGTGGAGGAAACCCTGCTACAGAACGAGATGTTCCACTCGTGTTTCCTAGAGACAATGTGTGTGATTAGCGACTTGACCACATGTAAAAGAACACCAGACTGACGGACTTTTCTACACCCTGTCCCTTTTTTTGCATTTACGAGTAACCACCATTGACCAGATCATTTGTTATGTTGAGATTTGGATAACTATTTTTTAAACTTTGTGTTGTGACCCATGGAGTAGTGAGGTGAGAGTCTCATTTGTGTGCACTTTCCCCATCCTGGCCTAACAGGTCCATCAAGCCTATGCTAGCTATTGTTGCAGCTTTCCAATAATCATGAGAATTATAGATAGGATTAATGGTAGGTGTCTTTTCCCTAGGATGGGGGATTTCAAGACTTGGGGGCATATTTTTAAAGTGAGATGAGAGAGATTTAAAAGAGATATGAGGAGCAAAGTTTTTACACAGACAATGGTTCATGTGTCAAAAGAACTTCCTGAGGAAGTGGTGGACGTGGGCACATTTAAAAGATACTTAGACAAGTACATGAATAGGAAAGGTTTGGAGGGAAATGGTCCAGGAGCAGGCAGGTGGGACGAGTTTAGTTTGGGATTATGTTCAGCATGGACTGGTTGGGCCGAAGGGTCTATTTCCGTACTGTATGATTCTATGACAATCTCTCTAATTCCATTCTTTTGCCTGACCAGCCCAATTCTCTGTAAATTTATTTCCGTCAAGTATCCATTCAATTTCATTTTGAAATCGTTGACGATGAACTGCTGGAGGTATGATAGACCAAATGGCCTCCTGCTGTGCTTAATGGTTCGATGTGAGATTTGATCAGGGAGACCTGTTTACAGTGCAGCAAAGTTCAGCAAGTGACATGTGCATTGACGTTCTCTCTCTCTCTGTCTCCTTCTTTCTGTGCAGTGGAACGATGTATGAGTTTGATGCAGTCCGGGACCCAGATGGTGAAGCTGAGAGGAAGCTCGAAAGGCTTGGTTCGATTCTACTATCTGGACGAACACAAGACCTGTATTAGGTGGCGACCATCCAGGAAAAATGAGAAAGCCAAAAGTAAGTATTGGCATCATCACATGGGCTCCAGTTAAGGCAGCGACGTGCAGCGAATCCTGCACCCTCACAGTGTCATCAGCAACTTGCATTCATGTAGCACCTGTCAAATCCCGTGAAACATCCCAAAGTCAATTTCTAGTTAATTCATTCACTCTTACAGTCACTGTTGTCATTTTGGTAACATGGCAGCCAATTTGCGCACAGCAAGATCCCACAAACTTTGGACGACCAGTTTATCACAAACAGTGGTATTTAGCTGGTGCACTGGGGCTATAAAATCCAGCTGAAGTTTGGAACAGAGAGTGTGAGAAAGCACCCCAAATTAATTTTGAGGACAAGTATGTTTGAGGCAGGGCGGGGGAGGGTGGGGTTTCAAATTGGGAGTCTGGGAAATGAAAGAATGCTATGAGTGTGTACAGTGCTTAGAGGATCCTGCTAATAAGACTGTCTAATTACAAGTTTAATTATTCATAGAGAGAAATTGCATAGACACATGCGATTTGTCTTCTGGGGGCATTTTATAACTCATGAGGCCAGTGAAGTTCTACATTGTAACAAATCGTTCAAAATAAAATGAGCAGAATTAAGATGAGAGGCTATAAAGCTGCAGATTGCATTGCTTCAGAGATATTGGGGTGTAAAGAGACATCGCAACTCATCCATGACTCACAGCCTTTTAAATATTCATTCTCAGCACGGGGGTAAATCAGGATTAGTCGGTCAGCCCTGTGTGCCGTGAGATGATAGTGGGCCTTTCTCATGAACCACTTTAGACTATCTGCTTGCTCTGTGCTGTACCATGGGGGGAGCTTGGAGGTTGGACCAGTGATGTTGATTGTCAATCCAAGTCAAGCCCTGGGAGGGCAACCTGCAGGAGATCATGTTCCTATTGCTGCTTCTGATCTTGGTGGCAAAGGCTGTGGATTTCAGATCATTATAGAATCCCTGCAGTGTGGCAAGAGGCCATTCGGCCCATTGAGTCTGCGCCAGCCCCTGGAAGAGCATCCCATCCAGACCCAGATCCCCTACCCTACCCCTGTAACCCTGCAATTCCCATGGCTAATCCACCTAGCCTACACATCCCTGGACACCATGGGCAATTTAGCATGGCCAATCTACCTACCCTGCACATCTTTGGACTGTGGGAGGAAACTGGAGCATCCGGAGGAAGACCACGCAGACACGAGGAGAATGTGCACACAGACCATTATCCGAGGTTGGAATCGAATCTGGGTCCCTGGAAGCAGTGCTAACCACTGATCCACTGAAGATCTTTTGTCAAAAGTTGGGTGAGTTGCTACAGAAAAGCACAGAAAAAGACCCTTCCTATAACCAGCCTGTGATGGAGATAAATGACTGACTAATCTGTTCTTGTGCATTGATCAAGACATACCATGGGAAAATCCCCCTTATTTTCTCCGAGATAGCACCATTAGGGCGAGATTATAGCGTAGTGGGAATATCTCTGGACCAGTCAAAGAGTCGTAGAGTCATACAACATGGAAACTAACCCTTCGGCCCAACTCGTCCATGATAACTAGGTTTCCCAAACTAAACTAGTCCCATTTGCCTGTGTTTGGCCCATATCCCACTAAACCTATCCTATTCATTTACCTGTCCAAATGTCTTTAAATTCTGTAACTGTACCTGCATTTATCACTTTCACTGGAAGTTCATTCCACATACAAACCACCCTCTGTGTGAAAAGGTTGACCCTCTGTCTCATTTAAATCTTTTTCCACTCACCTTAAAATTATGCCCTCTGGTTTTGAACTCCCCTACTCTAGGGAAAAAGACCTTTGCTATTCACTTTATCTATGCCTCTCATAATTTTATAAACTCCTGAAGGGTCTCCCCTCAACCTCCTATGCTCCAGTGAAACAAGTCCCAGCCAATCCAGCCTCGCCTTATAACTCAAACCTTCCAATTCTGGAAACGTCCTTGTAAATCATTTCTGCACCCTTTCCAAATTAATAATACCCTTCCTATAGCAGAGTGACCAGAACTGTATACAGTACTCCAAAAGTGTCATCCAAGGTCCAGGCCACTGTTCTGGACTAAGGGTTCAAATCCCATCATGGTAGCTGGTGGAAGTTAAAATGAGTTATTACGTTGGGAATATATAATAGTGGTCATGACAGCCATCACAGATTTTCATAAAAACCCACAGAGTTCACTAATGCCTGAACCAGGTCTGGCCTACTTGTCAGAGATAGTAAGAACTACAGATGTTGGAGTCTGGGATAACACAGTGTGGAACTGGAGGAACACAGCAGGCCGGGCAGCATCAGAGGAGCAGGAAAGCTGATGCTTCGGGTCTGGAGTGTGACTCCAGACCCATAGCAATGTGGTTGATTCTTAACTGCCTGCTGCAATGACCCAGCAAGTGACTCAGTTCAAAGGGCAAGTGAGGATGGGCAACAAATGCTGACCTGGCCAGTGATGGCCACAACCCAGCAAAGAATTTAGAGAAGAACAATGTTGATCCTGAGGGGGTTGAAGGAGCTTCAATTTAATATCACATCTGAAAGAAAGGACCTTGGGACCTGAAAGGTACAACTTTCTGATCGTTGGTGAGAGTGCCCCACAGTGAGTCATAGCTTCCATTGGTGAGTATTGCAAATCAAGAAATTTAATAATAAGAACAGATGTGAATGGAGGAAAGAGTCACCAAAATGATACTGCAGCAGCCAAAACCATAAATTCATGAGACTGACATTCCTAAAAGAATTTGAAAGTTGGTTACAATATATCCTTTCGTTTATTTGTTTGAATGAGCCCACCAGAAGGCCTACAGTCAGTTTACTCTCTCTTATTTGGTAAGCAGATGCAGTGACTACTCTGCGTAATCATTCTGCAGAACCATAATCTAGGGTTTATCCTTCAGCAGATTTAGTGAAAAAAGCCTGGTTATCGCATCTGGGAGGTGCTCCAAATGTGTCATTAAATAACATGCTCAGAAAATTGAAAATTGAAAATTGCATAAGAAGTAACGAGAACAAAATCTCTCACTCACTGCATTTCAATGCAGCTGAACAACAACAAGCTGCATTTATGCAGCACCTTTTAATGTAAAAAAAATCCCAAAGTGCTTTACAGAAGAGGAAATCCAAAAAAGTTGGGTGACACTGAGCCACATAAGTAGGTATTCCGACAGTGACACAGAGATTGGTGAGATTGTTGGTTTTAAATGCTACCTAAAAAATAGGGATGGGGAGAGGTTTAGGAAGGACCTTAGTGACCAGGAAGCAAAGGCACTGTCTGTAGTGCTGGTGCAATTGAAATCCTGATGCTCAGGAGGCCAGAATAGGAGGAGTGTGGTGATCTGAGACAGTTATAGGGCTGGAGGAAATTATAAAGATCGAGAGGTGTAATTGTCATAGAGTGATCACAAAACAAGGATGAGCATTTTAAAATTGAAACAATGAGTGCCTGGGAGCAGGGACGATATAGGTGAACAGGACTTATTATACAAGTTAGGATGTGAACTTAATGCGGACGTGGGATGAAATGGGGGTTGGGTAGCAACATTGTTAGAATATTGGACACAGTCTAGAGCGCAACATAATGGCCAGGCTCTGGACTCAATAGGCTGCTCCTCCTTAATCCCTTTGGCAGCTCAGGAAGAGAAATGAGGTGAGGTAAACGTGATTTCAGCTCTGGTGACAGAAGTCCAATTTACCATTAATAATCTTCAATCTTTAAAGGTTTACCCTGTCAAACCCCTTTCTCTTTAAAATGTTTCCAGTTGTAGAAGATTGAAAAGCCAGGGGTCACAGATATAACACAGGGAATTCGGGAGAAACTTCCTTACCCTAGAACTGGCCACAAGGACACATAGATACATTTAAGGGAAAACTAGAAAAGGGTATGAGGGAGCAAACATTTGGTAGATGGAGTCAAATGTGGGAAAATGTAAACTTTTCCACGTTTGGCAGGAAGAATAGAAAACCTATATACTATTTAAATGGAGAGACATTGCAGAGGTATAGAGGGATCTGGGTGTCCTGCTGCATGAATGACAAAAGGTTAGTGTGTCGGTTCAGCAAGTTATTAAGAAGACAAATGGACTGTTAGAATTTATTACAAGGGGAATGGAATATAAAAATAGAAAAGTTTTACAGCTGTCCAGGGCCTTGGAGGAGCACATCTAAAGTACTGTGTACAATTTTGGTCTCCTTATTTGAAAGAGGATTTAACTGCATTAGATGCATTAACTGCAGTTCAGAGAATGATCACTTGAGTCTTTTCTGGTTATTTGACTCTGACAGGAAGAATGCTTTGGTAATCAACTCCACCACTCCCAGGCCAGTGTGTAAATGTTTCGCTTAATCATTAAGGTGATCAACTTTTTTCTCTTTATTACTGTTATACAAAACAAAAGAAGACTTTCACTAGACCTTTTCTATAAAATCAGAAATAACTTGTTTATTCAAAACAAACTTGTCCTTTAGACAAATGACAAAGCTGACTACCCTCTAAGCTACCATATAAAATTAAACTGTATCCCCTTAATGCTATAACACACACATTCATACACAGGACACAGCTCCACAGAGGTAATATGGGTGGAAAACAATTAAAAGAAAAACTGACAACACTCTTGTGGATCAAGAGTCTAAACTAAAAGACTAGAATGAGTTGACCTCTCTCAGTTCTTCCACTTGACTGTTGGTGAGATCCAGTTGCTGTCAGCTGCTGAGTGATGGAGCTAACAGTTTTCAGGATTTATAAAGAAATCAAGGATAATGATTGTTGGAACTTTCTCTGATTCACGGAAACTATTTCACTGCCCTATCTCTTCAGCTGGTTTTCTTTTAAGGTTTTATTTTTACACAATGAGAGAAAGGAAGATGCTTCCTTCCTGCCACTTTCTTCCAACTGTCAACAGCTCCCAAGTCTGTGGCAAACCAGAAGCTAAAAGTCCAGAAGCTGTTGCTAGGTGATGGCAGCATAGATCCTAGAATTTCTCTTCAGGTTTGTTTGTCGAATCATTATGGCTGTGAAGGAAATCTCTTATATCTTTTTGAAAGCTCTGGGTTGTCTAGATTTCCAAGATTATTTGCTTTTCCAATAAACAGCAAATAACCCACAGTTCTTCGTGGCTTTTCTTCTAAACAATCACATGATTTAATCCAATAATGTCCAAACAGTTCCTGGGATGAGTGTGTGAGCCAATGAGGAAAGATGGGACAGGCTGAGTTTAGAAGAGGTGGTCTTAGTAAAATGTACGAGATCCTGAGGGGACTTAATATAGATGCTGAAAGGATATTGCCCCCTTGTGTGGGGGAGTAGAATCAGGAGACATAGTTTAAAAATTAAAGGTCCCTTCTAAGATGAAAATGAGGGAAACAAGTTTTTCTGAAGGTTGTTAGTTTGTTGAATTCTTTTCCCTAGAAATGAATGGAGACGAGGTCATTGAGTTTTTCAGGGCAGAGTTGGATAGATCTTTGATACACAAATGAGTGAAAGGCTGTAGGGGCTGTTGGAGTCGAGGGATTGTCAGGGGGCAGGAAAACAATTTCAGATATGATCAGGTCTGACATAGTTAGGGCGGCACAGTGGCTCAGTGGTTAGTACTATTGCCTCATAGCACCAGGGACCTGGATTTGATTCCCAGCTTCAGGCGACTGTCTGTGTGGAGTTTGCACATTCTCCCGTGTCTGCGTGGGTTTCCTCCGGGTGCTCCACTTTCCTTCCACAGTCCAAAGGAGTGCAGGTTAGGTGGACTGATCATGGTAAATGCAGTGTTACAGGGATTCAATAGTGGTGGGTCCGGGTGGGATGCTTGTCGGAGGGTTGGTGTGGACTTGATGGACCAAATGGCCTGTTTCTACACTGTAGGAAATCTATGATTCTACGATGATCTTATCAAATGGCAGAGTAGGCTTAAAGGGCCGAATGGCCTAATCCTGTTCCGAAATCCTATGTTCCCATGAGGAAGAGAGGAAAAGAACAGTTTAATGAAATAGCTAAGACCATAAGATGTAGCATCAGAAGTAAGCTATTTGGCCCATCAATTCTGTTTCATCATTCGATAAGATCACGGTTTCTTTGATAATCCTCGACTCCACTTTCCTCCCTTTTCCCCATACCCTTGATTCTCTTAATAATTAGAAACCTGTCCATTTCAGTTTTGACGCAGCCCCAATAAAGCCCTCTGCGATAAAGAATTTCGTAGACTTACTATCCTCTGAAAGAAAAGAAATTCTCCTCATCTTTGTCTTAAATGGGTGACCCACTACTTTAAGACAAAGCCCTCTGATCCTAGACTCTCCCAGAAGGGGAGACTATCTCTCCGCATCTACCTCTCAACCCCCCAAAAAAATCTTATATGTTTCAACTGGGTGAGAGGAGGCTTACACACAGCATAAACTCTGGGACAGGCCAACATACTGAATGACCTGTTCGTATCCTGTTATTGCGGACTTGATGTGACCCCGTCAAGGTGATTTGTAATTTGGGAGCTAATTTATTTTACTGAGGGGGTTGTGCTATTAGAGTGTGCAACACACAGAAGAGTAAAGCCTTAGGGGAGAGATGAGGATGTGCTGATCTGGAATGCATGGACTGAAAGGATGATGGAAGCAGATTCTAAATCAATTTTTGAAAGGGATTTTGATCAACATTTGAAAAGGAAGAAAATACAAGGCAATAATGGGACAGGGAGGGGGGTTGAGACTAATTGGAAAGCTCTTTCAGAAAGCTGCGATAGGCCTGTGGCCTCCTTTTGGTGCTGTGTTATTATATAATTTACTAAAAATGTCCTTCTGCAAATGAAGAAGAACAACACTTCATTAACGAGAACTGAAAGCAGAAAGATCTGATTATCTCAGAAGCACTTGATGTGGAAAATGAGGGTAACAAGTAAGAAAAAAAAACTCTTTTTGCAACAGTTCTGATTAGCGTGATGAATGCAAGACTATAGAAAACAAAAATCACTCTTAAACTGAGGCTTTATTTTACAAAAGAAGCATCTCAACACAATCCCATTTCTTCAAAAAGTTTTCTCTAATGCAGAGATGCAGTTCCTACCCTTCTTCCTTCTGTAAATTAGCTGCAGGTATTCCAAAGTTATTCTCCATCACCATCTTACCCTGGTGTTTCTATTGTCTGATTAGGAGAAATGCAAGAGTCAGCAGGTTTTGAGGATGTGAAAGAAGTTAATTGAACTGAAGGTGCTGAATTGATATTCCTTGGAGGAGCATTGTAATTAAATACCCTGCTTATCCATGAACTGTTTAAAGTAACAACTTAATTTCTGATCAGCATTTTGTTAGGTAGCCAGGGTCATTGATATTCCCCTTGCTCAAATGTTGATCCTGATACTAAAGAGAATTGCTCAAGATTAAACACCTACTGAGCAAACGAATTATGTCCTCGCATTAAGGAACATATATCATTCTCCTCTGACTATCTATTTATTCTCTCTCTTCAGATCTCCCTTGGTCATAACAGCTTAATAAATAAGAGTACTTACAGCCCTTACTGTCTCTCAAGCCTGCTGCACTATTCAATAAGGCCCCACCTTATCTCCATATCCCTCCCATTTTAGTCATTCTTGGGCTATGGGTGTTGCTGGATACGTTAATATTTGTTGTCCATTCCTAATTGTCCTTGAAGGTGGTGGTGAATAGCCTTCTTGGGCAATAGTTGTCCAGGTACACCCAAGGTGTTGTTAGGAAGGGAGTTCCTGGATTTTGATCCATTGTTAGTGAAGAAATGACAATACACTTCCAAGTCAGGATGAGGAGTGAGAGCCTGTGAATAGTGGTCTATCCAGCCATTTGGTACCTTTGTCTTTTTAGGTGGGAGAAAGTCATGAAGTGTGGAAGGTGCTGCTGTGCATCATGTAAAAGGTGCTCAGATGCTGGACACTGGTGGTGAAGGGAGTGAGTGTTGAAGGTGGTAGGTGGGGTGCCAATCAAGAGGGTTGCTTTGTTTTGGATGGTATCAAGCTTCTAGAGTGTTATTGGAGCTGTAATCAGATGAGGTGGAGAGTACTCCATCACAATCCTGATTTTTGCTCTCCAAACAGTGGACTTTTGCCTTGTAGAGGTGAGTTTATTGCCCGTTCCTTGTTGCCCTGGGATGAGCCTTCATTGTGAACCACTATAGTGCATGTAGCATTACTTCCAGCACTTTGACACAGTAAGTGACATCTAGTCCTTTCAGAGGACAATTAACACGAACCATATAAGTGTGAGGGTGGAGTCACATATCATTAAGTCTTGATCAGGGCACTGGGTTTCCTGCCATGATGCTCAGTAATGAAGCAGTGGATTTGTACAAGAATTTGTATTTGAGAGATGCCTTCACATGTCCTAATGTTATTTCAATTTGTCTTTGAAGTCCTGACAGGTTCCAGAATAGGTCAATTTCCTGCAATTTATGATGATACCAGA
>NW_025966542.1:0-302 GCF_021869965.1 Rhincodon typus
TACTTCTTTACTGTTCAGATGCCATTCTTGTCTATTATTCTTTTGAGGAAGTTCCTTATTTTGGTCTTTAACTTCACTTTTCCTGATTTTTGATTCTACATCCCCTTGTCCTGGTCTTGCAACTTATATGGAAGTGGTCTGGGTTTATTGGTTGACAACCTTATTTCTGTAAGATCACGAACAAAAACAAAGTTTCTGGAAAAGCTCAGCAGGTCTGGCAGCATCTATGAAGGAGAAAACAGAGTTAACGTTTCTGGTCCGGTGACCCTTCCTCAGAACTGAGGAAGTTCTGAGGAAGGGTC
>NW_025966542.1:802-4009 GCF_021869965.1 Rhincodon typus
AGATCTCGGTGTCCATGTGCATAGATCACTGAAAGTTGCCACCCAGGTTGATAGCGTTGTTAAGAAGGCGTACAGTATGTTAGGTTTTATTGGTAGAGGGATTGAGTTTTGGGGCCATGAGGTCATGTTGCAGCTGTACAAAACTCTGGTGCGGCCGCACTTGGAGTATTGCGTACAGTTCTGGTCGCCGCATTATAGGAAGGATGTGGAAGCATTGGAAAGGGTGCAGAGGAGATTTACCAGGATGTTGCCTGGTATGGAGGGAAGGTCTTATGAGGAAAGGCTGAGGGACTTGAGGCTGTTTTTGTTAGAGAGAAGAAGGTTAAGAGGTGACTTAATAGAGACATACAGGATGATCAAAGGATTAGATAGGGTGGACAGTGAGAGCCTTTTTCCTCGGATGGTGATGGCTAGCACAAGGGGACATAGCTTTAAATTGAGGGGTGATAGATATAGGGCAGATGTCAGAGGTAGGTTCTTTACTCAGAGAGTAGTAAGGGCGTGGAATGCCCTGCCTGCAACAGTAGTAGACTCGCCAACTTTAAGGGCATTTAAATGGTCATTGGATAAACATATGGATGATAATGGAATAGTGTAGTTTAGATGGGCTTCAGATTGGTTTCACAGGTCGGCGCAACATCGAGGGCCGAAGGTCCTGTACTGCGCTGTAATGTTCTATGTTCTATGTTCTATGTTCTATGAGATCTGAGGGACTTCAGTCAGCAAAGCTTTCCCAGGGATGGGAGGAAGAGGACAATCTCTCTGAACAAACAGGCGTGAATAGATGTGACGGGGAAAGTCAACAGTGCAATGTCGTCTTTCCAAACTGGAATCAGTTCTGCGTCTTACCCAGCAATCCACGGCATGCACACCTTTGATCTATAGTATCACTAAACTCCAGAGGTTGAGGTGAGACTGACTGCTCTCGATATCAAGCCAACATTTGACTGAGTGTGATATAAAGGAACCCCAGCAAAATTGGAGACAACAGGAATCAAGGGGAAATCACTCTGCTAGCTGGACTCATACCTGGCACTTAGGAAGATGCTTATGGCTGTTGAAGGTCAATAATTTCAGTTGTTGGACATGTCTGCAGGTCTTCCTTGGAGTGGTGTCCTAAGCCCAACCACCTTCACATGATTCATCAATGATCTTCCCTCCATCATAAGGTCATAAACAGGGATATTTATTGGTAATTTAATAATGTTCAGCACCATTCAAGACTCCTTAGACAATGAAGCAGCCCTTGTCCATCCAGGTTTAGATCAATAAAATTGCAAGTAACTTTGGCATCATACAAGTGGCAAGCAATAATTTTCATAAAGAAAAGAAAATATAATCATCCCTCCTTAACATCAGATTCGTCAGATACATTACAGACATTTAAGCAACTATTGGACAGGCACATGGATGATAGTATAATGTTGAGTATGCAGGGTAGTTTGATCTTAGTAGGATAATAGGTCAGCACAACATCATGGGCCGAAGGGCCTGTACTGTGCTGTACTGTTCTATGTTCTAACATCAGTGGTACTATCATCACTGAATCTACACTATCAAAGTCCGAGGGGTGACTTGAGCCCAGAAATTGAACTGGACCAGCCATATATAAAAATATCTAGCCGTCATGAATTCATATACCATGAATTCTGTGATGAGTGACTTACCTCCTGACTCCCCAAAGCCTGTTCACCATCTACAAGGAACAAATTGGAAATGCGATGAAAAATTCCCCACTTGCCTAAATAAGTACAGCTCCAGCAACACTCAAGAGGCTTAATATCATCCAGGACAAAGTCGTACAGTCATAGGGTCATGGAGTCCTGCAGCACGGGGACAGGCCCTTCGGCCTAAACTGGTCCATGCCAACCAAGGTGTCCATCCATGCTAACCCCATTTCCCTGCACCTGGCCCATATCCTTCTAAATCTTTCCTATCCATGTGTTTGTCCAAATGCCTTTTAAAAGTTGTTAATGTACCCGCCTCAACCATTTCCGCTGGCAGCTCATTCCATATTCGTACCACCCTCTGTGTAAAAAAGTTCGCCCTCAGGTTCCAATGTATTCTTTCCCCTCTTCCCTTAAACTGACACCCTCTAGTCCTTGATTCCCCAGCCCTGGGAAGAGGACTGAGTGCATTCACCCTATCCATGCCTCTAATGATCTTATACACTTTGATAAGATCACCCCTCAGTCTCCTACACTCTAAAGAAAAAAGTCTGAGCTTGTCCAACTTCTCCCTGTAACTCAGTCCCTTGAGTCCTGGCAACATCCTTGTAAATTTCTTCTGCACTCTTTCCAGTTTAATAACATCCTTCCTGTAGTAGGTGACCAAAACTGAACATAATACTCCAAGTGTGGCCTCACCAACGTCCTGTACAACTGCAACATAACTTCCCAACTTCTATACTCAATACCCTGACTGATGAAGGCCAGTGTGCCAAAAGCCTTCTTCATTGCCCTGTCTACCTGTGACTCCACTTTCAGAGAACCGTGCACCTGAACTTCAAGGTCCCTCATTTCTTCTACACTCATTAGGCCTTACCATTCACCATGAAACTCCTACCTTCACTTGAGTTTCCAAATTCTAACTTATCTATATTAAATCCCACTTGCCATTTCGCAGCCCACTTCCCTAGCTGATCAAGATCCTGCTGCAATTTCTGATAACCTTCCCCACTGTCCACGATACTGCCTATTTTAGTGTCATCCTTAAACTTACCAATCATGATGTGCATATTCTCATCCAAATCATTGATAAAGATAACAAACAGCAACGGGCCCAGCACCGACCCCTGAGGCACACCACTAGTCACAGGCTCCAAGACAACAAGGTGCAGGGCTGGATGAACACAGCAGGCCAAGCAGCATCATAGGAGCAGAGAGGCTGACGTTTCGGGCCTAGACCCTTCATCAGAAAAGGGGGAGGGGAAGGGGGTTTTGAAATAAATAGGGAAAGAGTGGGAGGCGGATAGAAGAGGGATAGAGGAGAGGATAGGTGGAGAGGAAACAAACAGGTCGAAGAGGCGGGGATGGAGCCAGTAAAGGTGAGTGTAGGTAGGGAGTTAGGAAGGGGATAGGTCAGTCCAGGGAGGACGGACAGGTCAAGGGGGCGGGATGAGGTTGGTCGGTAGGAGATGGAGGTGCGGCTTGAGGTGGGAGGAGGGGATAGGTGGGAGGAAGAACAGGTTAGGGAGGCAGGGACGAG
>NW_025966542.1:4509-11529 GCF_021869965.1 Rhincodon typus
GACTACGATTTATCTGCTGCTTACAAAAATAAGTGACTTTGGAAAGTAGTGTCTAGCAAGTGTTTTAGAGAGAGATACATTTATTGTTTTCATTGTTGAATAGACAGACCTGGAGAAGTCAAATGGGTCTATGCTGCCATTGCCTAGCAACAGCCTCTGGACTGAGGTGATGGGTGTATTTTCAGTGTACGCTTAAAAGCTGTGGGCTGTTGCTGGAGATTGTTACAAAGATACTGTATTCCCTTACTCTCTCTTTGTCCGTATGAGTCAGAGCTTGGAACTGTAAGCAGTGGTCTCTCAGTCTCTCTCGGCAAAGTAGTTTGAAAAACCTAATAGTGTTTAAATTATCAGAACTATGTAGTGTTGGGCTTGAAAATTATATTTTCAAACCAGACCATTGATGGTTGATTGTTAAGGTTAATTGGACATGACAATGACAATTGAATTAAATTGGAGAAATACATGAAAATGTATGAAGGGTCTGATGAAGGGTCTAGGCCCGAAATGTCAGCCTTTCTGCTCCTATGATGCTGCTTGGCCTGCTGTGTTCATCCAGCCCTGCACCTTGTTGTCTATGATAAACTCAAGTGCTCAAACAAAGTCAGTGGTCACATGACACCAGGTTATAGCTCAAAAGGTTTATTTGAAAGCTTGCATTTTCAAATAAACCTGTCGGACTATAACCCGTTGTCGTGTGATTTTTATTTTTACCTTATCCACCCCAGTCCAACACCAGCATCTCCACATCAAAGTCAGTGGTATAATTCTGTAGTCAACTTCAGAAAAATTGATCACTGCAACAAGGAAAACCGGCTGTCAGAAAGGTCGAGGATTTCACAGCAAGAAGGGACTTTTAAAGTGCAGTCTCTTTTGTATTATAGAAAATGGGGCATCAGACGGCAAGGTTCCACAAATAATAATGTGAGGATTGACCAGAGAAGATCTTTGATCGAAGAATACAATAGAATAGAATTGCAATTTATTGCCACGTGTATGTTTACAAAATAAAGTGAGAAGTGTTATAAGTCACCAATCCATGGTACCTAAATTAATGACAGAAGTCATAAATAAGAAGAAAGAAAAGTAAAAGTTCATTACAGTTCAGTTAATGGCTCCCGGGTTCAAGGTACGCTGGAAAACTGGGCTGAAACTGCCACGCAGAATGACACCAAGATGTGAATTCCACACTGGGAACAGACTTCCATGCTTGACCTTTGGAAGACCTGGAAGACACCTCTGAAGCAAGGATGAGACCTCCACGTCACGATTAGACCTCCGTGTTGGGACTAGACCTCCGTGCTGGGCTGCTGGATTACCCAGAATCCGCCAAAGTAGACCTCCATGACGGACGAGACCTACACACCAGGACAAGAACGCCTCTCGAGGTTGAGACCGCCACTCCTGGACAAGACCGCTACACAGGGAGGCTGCCTCACTGGGAGACAGCCATACCAGGAGACCGCCCCGCCAGGTGCCAGGCCTACACTGCCATTCTGACCCATCAGAAGCCATCTTGTCCCTGGGCCTGTGTCAGGAGAAGACGCCTTCCGTCAAAGTCGTTAAAAGGAGGAAAAGTACCATTAAGAATGGAAATATTTGAAAAAAGCATAGAAAGAAAATAAAGTGGACGGAGTAGATGAGCTCTGGGTGAGGAGCCCGCACATTGCACTGCTGATCTGCCACCATCTTAAAAAAAAGCTGTGGCCTTTCCCACAGCCAATATTCTTTGTTTCAGCAAACGTTTTTTTTCCCTGTAAATCGACTGCACAATGATACCACTGACTTTGTTTGAAGACTTGAGTTTATGATTGCTTCACTGAATAAGAAGCAGGCTGAAGAAAAAGCAACCACATCATCCTGTCTGCATTGGCTCAGTAAGAGCATTCTTCACTGTTGAGACATAATGTGGTGGATTTTAATGTCAGCTGTCAAGATGCAAGGAAGAAGAAAAGGTTGAAAGTGCATTGATGGTGTCTGACAGGGCACCAGGCAAATTCAGAGATAGTAAGAACTGCCGATGCCAGAGTCAGAGATAATACAGTGTGGAGCTGGAGGAACACAGCAGGCCAGGCAATATCAGAGGAGCAGGAAAGCTGATGTTTTGGTCAGGACCCTTCTTCAGAAACGTCAGCTTTCCTGTTCCTCTGATGCTGCCTGGCCTGCTGTGTTCCACTAGCTCCACACTGTGTTATACTAAACAAATTCATCTGCTCTTCAAATAATGCTACGAGTTCTTTTCTGTTCATCTGAGGGATTTATCAGCATGAATGGGGTGATAATTTTTGACTTCTATTTTTGAAAACCAGTGATCCTGTCCAGACAATGAGGGCATTATAAATATATTGAAACCAAAATCCTGTAATGTCTCTAGCTTGTCCTATATTGGAAGCTCACTACTTTTGTATAATGTTGGCTAATTACCAAAATAGATTATGTTTCCTTTAACTTATTGAACTCTGGACCTGCTTCCTGAGCCTCAATTAAAGAAGATATGCCAATAATATTGTGCAAATGTGCAATCACTATGGGACATTCAAAAAATGGTTGAATTTATTGCTAACTTATAGTGACATTACTGGAACTGCCTCTGTAACATCTCGTATTTATTTGCCAATTAATTCTAACCAATAGTTACTTGTTATGAACAACATACAAATGTAGGAGCGAGGAGCAGAAGTAGGCCATTTGGCCCCTCAAGCCTGCTCCTCCATTCAGTAGGCCATGGTTGATCAATTTGAGTTTCAAATTCTAGATTCCCATTTCCCCCTGAAAATCCTTGATTCCCTGGCCTGACAAGAATTTATCTACCTCTGTCTTAGGAGTATACAATGTCCCTGCCTCCAACATCTTCTGAGGCAGGAAGTTCTAAAGTTGCACAAACTTCTGAAACAAAATAAAATCTGCTCACCTCTGTCCTGAAAAAGTGACTGGAGGTAAACATTGTTGTGAGTGCAGAAATACAAAGAGTTGATTAAAAATGTGAAGTTTTCCTTCTCTAAAGAGAAGATAATCTGTTTTTCTTCAAAGCAAACATCCAGCGTCCAAGTCTATAACTATATTAAGGGAGGCAAGGGCTACTCAAGCTCTCTTGTTGGAGAAGGATTTTGTTTCCTCTCCAGAGGTTTCAATGAAAGCCACAGCGTTGGTAAATAAGCAGAGTGGAACATACATGTCTTTTCCATTGTACAAAGTCCAATTGTAGTGTAATTTTTTACCTGGACCAGCTGCAATCATGTTAGTTAAGAAATTACCTTTGGACAGATTTGATTTATCTCTGGGGAATGATTTAGCAGGAATGGAAGTTATAGCTTCACCTATTGTCACACAAAGTCCAGTTGAGGCTAAGAAGACGGAACAGTTACAAGATTGGGTTCTGGGTATTTTTCCAGAACAATGGCTAAACAAAGGTAGCTGAAATTCTCTTTCAGAATGAAGATAATTTGAAAGTAGTGTTTGGTATATCTTCATTAACTGATGCTCAGAAAGCAGATCCAGAGTTAAGTAATTTAGCACAAGCAGCTCACTCTAATCCAGAGTGTCATAATATATTAAAAAACTGAATTTTGATGAGGAAGTGGAAAAATTCTCACAGATCTGTGGATGAAGATTGAATAGCTGCTCATGAAATAGTGGTGCTTCTTTCATGGGATGTGGGTGTTGCTGGCTGATCTATCCCCAGTTGTCTTTGAGAGGTTGGTGATGAGCTGCCTTCTTGAACCACCACAGTCCACTTGCTATGGGTTGACCCACAATGCCATTAGGGAGGGATTTCCAGGATTTTGACTCAGCAGCACTGAAGCAACAGCGATATATTTCCAAGTCAGGATGGTGAGTGGCTTGGCGGGGAACCTACAGGTGGTTATCACTATTCAAAAGGCAGATTTGCCACACAATGGCTGATAAGATACAATAATGTATTAAAAATGGGTGATATCAAAGCCATTGAAAAATTTATTTCTATAAGATGCTGGGTATAAATATTGGACTCTAGACATTCACCAACCAAGATAGAAAAGAAAAGAAATGCTTATAATTCTGCAACTGATGAGGAAGAATATCAGCAGTATTGTTGCTATCTTGTGAAGCAAGCAATTCCAATCTTTCATTTTTATACAGTACATGACATGCTTAATCAAGTGTCTTCTTGGCATCAGACACAGTTACAATAAATACCTTTTTTTTCTGTTGTAACTGCTGAAGCCAATTGTGATATGCAATTTGTTTTCTTTTCTTCTCCTTCCAAAGAATCTATACAATTCCTGTATGGAATGATCCCATCATAATTCCTAGGTTTAGTTAGCATGTTAGGCTTAGTTAGTGCATGATACTCTTAATTGCCTTTCAAGGGCTAAAATCTAACAGAAAAGTTAGCAGGGACATTAATGAGGAAAGATGCAAATGACCAAACAAAATTTGTTGAAAGGGCCAGTGAAAAATTATCCCTTTAAAAGAATGAAGAAAATCGCTGTAAATAAAGTAGATAATTACAACAAAACTGGGAGAAAGTGATGAAAGATAGCTTTAATAGAAGTGCTGATACCAACCCACTACACAATAAAACTGATAAAAGGGACCATAAATGAGACAATAAGAATTGATAACTAGATAATAAAATTGATAAAAAGATCATAACTTTGTCATTAAGTTAAATGAGGGTTAAAACACTTTGAAAAGGAATGTTTATAAAGCTAAATGAAAAGTCGAAGAATTAGAGAATAAGAGCAAAAGGAATGAGGAGACAAAAAGAAACTGAGGGAAAATTGGAGTAGATTTGAAGCCATTGTGTACACCATTTAGCTTTTTTGCATGTGTAGTGAATTCAGTTTCTCTCCCATGCAGTGGGACCAAATGGATTTGACAACCAACAATAATGTGGACTGCTAGAGTACATTAATTTAGCCCATGGTGTTGAGGGCAGTATATTAGCAAGGATAAAGGATTGGCTAATTCATAGAAGATAGAAAGCTAGGATAAAGAGGTCATTTCAGGATGGCAACCTGAAACTTGCAGAGTGCTATACAGATTAGTGCTGGAGCCACAATTATTTACTCTATATATATTAATGACTTGAAAGGCAGAATGAAAGCACTATCATCAACATTGTGGATGACACAAAATTAGGTGGGAAGGCAAATGGTGAAGATGGCACAACGAGTGAATAGAGGGATATAGACAGGTTAAGTGAATGGACAAAAACTTGGCAGATGGAACATAATATGAGAGAATGTGAGGTAATGCACTTTGGCAAAAAGAATATATTATATTCTTTCTGAATACTATTGAAATGGGGAAAGCACTGACAAATTTGCCAGTCCCCAAGCATAAATCACAAAAAGATAGCATCCAAGTTCAGCAGGCAATAGGAAAGGCAAGTGGATTTTTGGCTTTTATTTCACAGAGAATGGATTTTAACAATAGGGAGGTCTTGCTATAACTTTTCAAGGCACTAGCTCAGACCACACCTGGGACAGTGTTTGCCTGCTACCTCAGAAGAGATATGTTGGCATTGGAGTTCCAGAGAAGATTCACCAGATTGATCTTGGATAGGGAGAGACTGAATAAGTTGTGCTGTACCCATTGGAGTTTAGATCAATGAGAGGTGACCTTGTTGAAACTTACATAATTCTTAGTGGACCAGACAGAGTAGATGCTGATGAGTTTGTTTCCCCTTGTGGGAGACTGTAGGACTAGAGGGGCATAATCTCAAAGTAAGAGTTTACACATTTAAGACAAAGAATAGGAGGAATTTCTTCTCTTGGAGGGTATATATGGATCTGAGTAATTCTTTGTTGCAGAGAGCTGTTGAGACTGGGCCATTGAGTATAGTCAAGGCTGAGGTAGATAGCTTTTTAATCAGTAGGGGAATCAAGGGTTATGAGGGAAAAATTGGAAAATGGAGTTGAGGATTACCAGATCTCACTGAACAAACTTGATGGGCTAAATGGGAAATTTCTGTTCATATGCCTTCTGATCTTACAAATTAGCTTGACAGGAATTTTACTAAACAAAGGTTTCATGCCGAGCCACAAAGGAAATAGTATAAGTGCTGACCAAAAGTTTGGTTGAAGAATTGGATTTTAATGAGGGACTTAAAAATGGAATGTGATATCATGAGGCAAAAAAGCACAGAGTGAAAATTCCAAAACATGGGACCTGAACAGCAACAAACACAGCCACCAATGATGGATCAATTGTAATTTGGGATATCTTAGTTTCAAGAATTGAAGGAATTAGCGGAGGTTATAGCAATAGGGAGCAATTTGAAAACAAGGAGGAGAATTTTAAAATTGAGGTGATAACGGACACATGGACGTTATTGCAGGATAGTAAGCTCAGTGGAGATGGTGAATGTGACAAAGGGCAAAGTAATCTGCACTTGGTCTCTGCTGGAGCAATGGGACACGATTTTCAGGTCAGAAACCAAAGGCATCCAGCCTACTGCTTCCCTAACCAACCAGGTGATAGGCCAGATCTGTCAAAAAAAGGATTTCTAATTAGTGAATTGACCATGCTACTGGGTCAACAGCACTGGGAGACTTAATGTTGCAATAACCACAGGACGAGAGATATGACCTGAGAAGGCTGCTCCTTGGTCTCTCACTGTTATAGGGAGAAGCTCTGTGAGATGAAGGTGGTGGTTGATGGGAACTGTTCATCCTGGAGTTCAGTTACTAGTGGTGCACTGCAAGGATCTGTTTTGGGGCCACTGCTGTTTGTCATTTTTATAAATGACCTGGATGAGGGCGTAGAAGGATGGGTTAGTAAATTTGCGGATGACACTAAGGTCAATGGAGTTGTGGATAGTGCGGAAGGATGTTGCAGGTTACAGAGGGACATAGATAAGCTGCAGAGCTGAGAGGTGGCAAATGGAGTTTAATGCGGAAAAGTGTGAGGTGATTCACTTTGGAAAGAGTAACAGGAATACAGAGTACTGGGCTAATGGTAAGATTCTTGGTAGTGTGGATGAGCAGAGAGATCTCGGTGTCCATGTGCATAGATCACTGAAAGTTGCCACCCAGG
>NW_025966542.1:12029-14323 GCF_021869965.1 Rhincodon typus
GACCCTACTTCAGATTTCTGAAGAAGGGTCCTGACTCTCAACGTCAACTTTCCTGCTCCTCTGATGCTGCTTGATCTGCTGTGTTCCTCCAGCTCCACATTGTGTTGTCTCTGACTTCAGCATCTGCACTTCTTGCTATCTCCATTAATGTCAAGTGAAGACTGGATTTGGCATGGTTGTGATGCTCCTATCAGTTGAATAACCCACTAATGCTCAGTGACTAGGTTCAGATGTGTTCAGATATTGGACATTGCAATGAAAAACCATCAGTTTATTTGTGCTTTCAGCAGAATTTCAGAGTGGAGAAGGAAATTGGAGAAAATTAGGGAATTGAAAGAGCGAAATTGAAAGAGCAGAATGAATGCACTCAACAAAAAGAATGAATATTATTTAGGAGTATGGTGCACCATAGAGAGAGTGTGTCTAATTAATTTAAGTAAATTGAAAGGATTTCGTGAGCTTGAAGAATAGGACAGTACAAAGTGTTAATTTGGAATCTGTGACATTAGCGGGTGATTGACAATGACAATAGTCATGTCTCGATTACCAGGCTGGCATTTTTTATTACTACCAAAATTTCTCACAAAGAGACAGGGTCACCTGAGGTGAAGACGGTCAAAACTGTGGCAGCATCTTTCAGTAACAAAAAGAGCTCAGAGTAGGTGACCTTTCATGGCTGATTAGCTAAATATCAATCCTCTTGATATGGGATTGTACAAATAAACTTTGAGATTCAATATAGTGTTGAAATGTTTCTTTAATAAGGGAAAGCGATGCAAATTAAATTCACCTGCCCGCACCGGTTAAGATCAAATTGACAATGTGATCAACATGCCTTCAAATTTATTTGATCAGACTTGTGTGAAGGTTAAACCTGTGAGGATCCAATGATTTCGTTAAGTAAATCTGTAACACTACATCATGTTAGGCCGGGAGAGAAGATGAAAGCTGTGCAAATTAGTAAAAGGCGTGTTTAAGATCAATGCCAGGAAGGATGTTTTGCAAACGGCAGAGAGGGGAGTATTTTAAGGAGCCCGCAAAAGCAGGAAATGTAGTGTGTGCGTTGAGTTAATTAGGCAGGATGTTAAATTTCGATTTCCTCACAGCGGCTGAGATACAGAAATTCAGCTCTATGTTTGTGGTGTGTCAAGCATTATGCCGATATTTGGCGGCTTCGTACTTGTAATACGTTTGCATTTCATGAACAAAAACAGAAGTTGCTGGAAAAGCTCAGCAGGTCTGGAAGCATCTGTGAAGAAAAAATCAGAGTTACCGTTTCGGGTCTGGTGACCCTTTCTCAGAACTTCGTCATGCATTTTATGAATATTCATTACAGGGGGAGTCTCTGATTTACAAATGTCCGATTTACGAATGCTCGTTCTTGTGAACGCAATCCCCTACAGGGGTATATTAATATTCGTTTTAAAGATCCGACACATGATTATTTCCTCGTACTTTGTCCATTGTCCTGCATTGTTTTCCAATTTGAGTACAAATTGACTTGTGAACGGACTGAAGAATGGAATTTGTTCGCAACCCGGGGACTGCCTGTCTTGTAAAACTTTTTTTAAAAAAATAACATTCTATCTCCAAGGTTAAGTCAGCAGAGCAAGAGAATATTGTGGTTCCCAGTTCAGAACCAATTACAGGTGGTGAACACTAGTCAGCTTCGATCAGTTTTGTATAAGCTTTGCATGTTTTACTCTATGATCCAAGGAAGGTGACCAGGAGAATGGCAACTTAAACGGAATATTGGAAATGGCATGAATGAATAGTGGTGAGACGGAATGTCGCCTCAGTCAGAGGCATGGTGGAGTGAAGTGTGAAGGGACAGACAGCCAGTCAAGATAATAAAATGAGAAAGTTAAAAGACTTTGTCAGTATTGTCCAAAGGTGGATGCATCTCAAGATGTTGACTGGCAGAGACTGCACAGAGCTTTGAGCTCCCCTACAATATTCAATTAACCCTTGAGAATGATTTGGACAACATTGTTCACAATGCTTAGAAAGGAGGGCCAGCTGAACCTGAAATTTCAGCTATGTCCTATAGTGTGGTGAGTACAATACTGCATACAATAACAAAAAGAAACCCACCACGTTGTCTCCTCCTCAATTAAGAAAATATCTCTGACTCTCCTGTAACAAGCCAACTATGAGGTGTGGCAGTACATTTACCTCTTTCTCAATGCTAGTCTCAACAAAAAGCAATGATGTGCACTTGAAAAAAGCTAAAACCATTGTAATGTGAATTATTTTCAAGTGATATTTACATTTGAAAAAAAACACATCTTTCA
>NW_025966542.1:14823-15440 GCF_021869965.1 Rhincodon typus
TTATCTGCTTTCCGGAGGGACAACTCTCTCCGTGACTCCCTTGTCCGCTCCACACTCCCCTCCAGCTCCACCACACCCGGCACTTTTCCCTGCAACCGCAGGAAGTGCTACACCTGCCCCCATACCTCCTCCCTCACCCCCATCCCAGGCCCCAAGAAGACTTTCCACATCAAGCAGATGTTCACCTGCACATCTGCCAATGTGGTATACTGCATCCGCTGTACCCGGTGTGGCTTCCTCTACATCGGGGAAACCAAGCGGAGACTCGGGGACCGCTTTGCAGAACACCTACGCTCGGTTCGCAACAAACAACTGCACCTCCCAGTCGCGAACCATTTCAACTCCCCCTCCCATTCCTCAGACGACATGTCCATCCTGGGCCTCCTGCAGTGCCACAACGATGCCACCCGAAGGTTGCAGGAACAGCAACTCATATTCCGCTTGGGAACCCTGCAGCCCAATGGTATCAATGTGGATTTCACAAGTTTCAAAATCTCCCCTCCCCCTACCGCATCCCAAAACCAGTCCAGCTCGTCCCTGCCTCCCTAACCTGTTCTTCCTCCCACCTACCCCCTCCTCCCACCTCAAGCCGCACCTCCATCTCCTACCGACCAACC
>NW_025966542.1:15940-25034 GCF_021869965.1 Rhincodon typus
CCTGAAGAAGGGTCCAGACCGGAAACGTCAGCTTTCCTGCTCCTCTGATGCTGCCTGGCCTGCTGTGTTCATCCAGCTCTACACCTTGTTATCTCAGTGTTGGGACCTCTGCTGTTTGTGAGCTAAAGAAATGATTTGGAGGAATAGCTGGTCTAATTAGTACCTTTGGGGCGATACAAAAATTGGTCGAGTTGTGGACAGTGAGGAGGAT
Organism: Rhincodon typus; assembly: GCF_021869965.1. NCBI lineage: Eukaryota > Metazoa > Chordata > Chondrichthyes > Orectolobiformes > Rhincodontidae > Rhincodon > Rhincodon typus. The sequence continues at coordinate 16,152 of NW_025966542.1, forward strand.
TGTCAGAAGATACAGCAGGATATAGATCAGTTGGAGGCATGGGCAGAAAAATGGCAGATAGAGTTTCATCCGGACAAATTTGAGGTGATGCACTTTGGAAGGCCAGGTGCAGGTGGAAATTATACAGTAAATGGCAGAACCCTTAAGAGTATTGATATGCAGAGGGATCTGAGGGTGCAGAACCACAGATCGCTGAAGGTGGCAGTGCAGGTAGATAAGGTAGTAAAAAAGGCTTACGGCATGCTTGCCTTCATTGGAAGGGGCATTGAGTACAGGGATAGACAAGTTATGCTGCAGCTTTATAGAACTTTACAGAGTTAGGCCACACTTAGAATGTTGCGTACAGTTCTGGTCACCACACTAACAGGAGCATGTTGATGCTTTGAAGGGGCACAGAAAATGTTTTTTTTTAATTCATTCACAGGATGAGGGTGTCACTGGCTAGGCCAGCATTTATTGCCCATTCCTAATTGCCCAGAGGGCAGTTAAGAGTCAACCACATTGCCGTAGGCCTGGTCATTAGTGAACCAAATGGGTTTTCCTGACAATCGGCAATGGATTCTTGGTCATCATTAGATCCTTAATTCCAGATTTTTTTTGTTGAATTCAAATTCCACCATCAGCCATGGTGGGATTCAAACCCGGATCCCCAGAATATTGTCTGGGTTTCTGGATTAACAGTCTAGCGATATTGCCACTAGGCCATTGCCTCCCCTTTACCAGGATGTTGCCTGGTATGGGGGCTATTAGCTATGAAGAAAGGTTGGATAGACTGTGTTTGTTTTCACTAGAACGCAGGAGGTTGAGGGGGCGACCTGATAGAAGTGTAAAAGATTGTGAATGTCATGGTGAGAGTGGAAAGTATGAGACTTTTTCTCAGGATGGAGGGGTCAATTACTAGGGGGCACAGGTTCAAGGTGTGAGGGAGGAAGTTTAAAAAGGATGTGCGAGGCACGTTTCTCACACAATGGGTGGTGAGTGACTGGAAAGCATTGCCAGAGGAGGTGGTGGAAGGAGACACAATAGCAGCATTCAAGAAGCACCTGGACAAATACATGAATAAGAACTGAACAGAGGGATACAGATCCTATAAGTGAAGACAGTTTTAGTATGGAAGGGCAAAATGCGACAGTGCAGACTTGGAGGGCTGAAGGGCTTGTTCTTTGAACTTAGGCAATGCTTGTAGATATTTAAATAGATCCCCACCAGGCCTTTGGCCATGATGGGTTTGCTCTCTATCACTGTCCTTATCACTTCTTCTACCTTTTGCCTCTACCTGCACCATTTTAAGTCGACTTTCAGTGTTCAGTTCCAACTTCTAAACTTCAAAAACTGTTTGTCCTCTCTCTTTCTGTTTTCCTTCTGCTTTCAATTGCAATTCAAACTGTTTCATTTCCTTTCCTCTTCCTTTTTTTCTTGCTATTGCCTCTAATTCAAGCTGCTTCATTTGCAATTATATTTTAGCCATTTCCAAAGATTCTGAGTCCAATTCTGGCAGTTGTAAGTGTTGAACTATTGCTGCATTTACCTCCCATTTCCTCATGGAAAATGGCAAAAGCTTGTCCACCAAAAGCCTTATGCACCTTCTGTAAAATGCCCTAAGTGACTCCATTCACACCCAAGAAACTCTTAGTGACTAAAAGAGCAAGGCACATCCTGTTTAAAGCAATCAAATATAACATCCTAGAAAAAACACCAACACTTACCACTTTGAGTGTTTGAGTGCAATAATCCTAAACCCAACCTGGAATTAGAGATCTTGATCCTGACAAGAGCCCCCAGTTTGTTATGGATATGGCCAAACCCTCTCAAAATATGTCAAAGAGATCACCTAGACACTAATTTTTTCTTATTTAAAAGCAAATTTAAAGCGTTGCATTCCAGATGTAATTTGATTGGTCAAACTACAAGGCTTTAAGCAAAACACAGTTTATTGTTACACTACAGTTAAAATACAAATGAAATAAAAAAAGAATTGGTTTAACTGTAAAGCTGGATGAACACAGCAGGCCAAGCAGCATCATAGGAGCAGGAAGGCTGAAGTTTCGGGCCTAGACCCTTCTTCAGAAATGGGGAAAGGGAAGGGGGTTCTGAAATAAATAGGGAGAGAGGGGGAGGCGGATAGAAGATGGATAGAGGAGAAGATAGGTGGAGAGGCACCAGTAAGTTTACTGTACTTATGGTTTTTACTTACCTCTCCTGTTTTTTATTCTTCGTAGGATCCACGACCTGAGCTCACAATTCTACTCAGCTTTATTGGGCACTAAAAACCATAAATACAGTAAACTTACTGGTGCCTCTCCACCTATCTTCTCCTCTATCCATCTTCTATCCACCTCCCCCTCTCTCCCTACTTATTTCAGAACCCCCTTCCCCTCCCCCATTTCTGATGAAGGGTCTAGGCCCAAAACTTCAGCCTTCCTGCTCCTATGATGCTGCTTGGCCTGCTGTGTTCATCCAGCTCTACACCTTGTTATCTCAAACCTGTAACTCTATCGAAATGCTTAACAAAATAAAATACATATTAATATAACAGCTTCCTATAAACACATCCTTGGTGAAGGTAAATGGAAAGGAAAACTTGAAAACATGAACCCAGCAGTAAGCAGAGAACGTAAGTTTTTGCAGAACTTTTGTGACTTCTTCCAAAATTCTAACTTCATCAACTGAAAGCAAAGCCTGAAAATCCCGGGTCTGTGTGAGCTTGATTCCACCCACTTACACTTCTTCATCTACTTAAAAAAGATCCAAAGCTAGTTACAGTACTGGGCACAGAGGAGACAGCTCACTTCCAGATTTACAACACTTGCTTTCAAGAGAAACAGGACAGAACAAATTCCTTTTAAAGGTCTGTCTCATGACACCTTCCATACCTCAGGTTTTCCACAGTCACACTCTTCACCTGGATCCACATAGGAATTTCCACATTTCTGACCACGGACTAACAAACTTGAATCAGGAAGGTTATACAGGCACATCCCAATACCACGGGCTAGACTGCGTTGCAAGGCATCTCTACTGCAGCTGCTGAAGACCTGGGCTGGTTGAAGTCTAAAAGAATAAATGAGACAACAAGTGAGGGTTAAATGCATGGATCAATAGACAGACTCAAATCTTAAATCACAAACTTTCATTTCAAGAGCACTGATTTTAAAGGGGGAAATAAACATATGACCTTTAGTAGAACCCTATTATGTCCCTCTGTCTAACTGGTTAGGGGGTGGTCTGGTTTAAGTTATATACCAATCTAACCACAAACGTGGATTCTGGTTAACACTTAAATCAGTACCAATAACATGAAGTGCATATAGCACACACATCTCAAGAAATATGTAAAAGGCCTTCAATTCTATCACATCCATGGTTCATCACAAAATTATCACAGCCAAAGAACAGCTTTCAAAACGTCTTCACGAGCAGCTGGAAAACATGAGAGGCAATAAGCATTGAACAAAACGTTACAAACAATAATAAAATAAATGCCAAGTTAATGTACTCTGATGCTGCTGGTTGATGGAGAAATGTTGGACATTGCAAAAGAACAGAAGAAATCAGAAAAGGGAAGAAACAGTCCAGTTTCAAGTAAAGTGCAACTGATTGCAATTAGAGTAGAAGTGCAGAAGTGTCAGAGAGAACATCACAGTTAAGTAAGACAGAAGTAGGCCATTCAGTCCCATCGAGTATGCCATACCATTCAATGAGATCATGGCTGACCTAATAATTTGGCATTCCACAGATCACAGGGTTGCCATCTTTAATACGTTACTCCGCCACCCTGTTTCTCAATTGTTTTGCAACCTCTCCCTAGTATTCTGTTGATACCAACATCCTAACCATTTCTCTACAGATTTCACCAGTTTACACTTCTTACCCCCGCGCCTCAGCCATGATGCAACCAGCTTTTTTGTCTGCACAGACACATTTTGGAGCTGCAAAGTCGTGGTCCATTCCAAGATTGTGTCCAATTCCATGAGCTAAGTTGGAAGCAATTCCCAAACTTTCAGCAGTAGTATCCTAGGAAAACAAGGACACAGAAGCATTAAAAATAAATGGTTGGAAATGTCACATATACATATGATTCATGAATGATTCAAATGGTTTCCTTCTGTGCTGTAATGAGTCTGTTGTAACGGTTGTTTCGGACGTTGGTGAGCCCACTTTTGGAATACTGTGAAAAGTTCTGGTCTTCCTGCTATAGGAAGAATATTATTAAACTGAAGATGGTGCACGAAAGATGTACAAGGATGTTAGCGGAACTAAAGGGTTTGAGTTACAATGAGAGACTTGATAAGCTAGAACTTTCTTCACTGGAATGTAGGAGGCTGACGGGTGGCCTCATACAGTTTTAACAAAAATTACGCAGGGCACAGGTAAGGTGAATAGCAAGATCTTTTCCCTAGAGTTGGAGAGCTCAAAGCTAAGGGGCATAATTTTAAGGCGACAGAAGAAAGATTTAAAAGAGACCTGAGAGGCAACTTCTTTACATAGATGGTGGTTCATATGTGGAATGAACTGCCAGAGGAAGTGATAGATGCAAGTACAGTTATAACATTTAGAAGACATTTGGACAGGCACATTAATAGAAAAGGTTTAGAGAGATATGGGTCAAATGCAGGCAAATGGGGCTAGTTTAGATTGGGAAACTAGGTCGGCATGGACGAGTTGGACCAAAGGTTCTGTTTCCGTGCTGTATGACTCTGTGCGAAACCAGAGATTTCCCACAAAAGTGCTCTGTGCAGCAGCACCTTGCTGCAGAGATGATTTACTCCCACAGCAGGAAACTTCTGTCCAGTTGGAAAAGCCTTCTTTATCACAGAGGGTACCGTTTTTCTCTGGGGATGCAAATGTGGGGTTCTCTTTTCCCAGGGGCCAGGGAGTTGTCATTTTTCTAGGTTTACTGGGCTTGCCTTATTTCTCGAAGGCTGAGCTTCCTTTCCCAAAGGGCCCTTTCATATGGGGTGGGTCTCCTGTGAAGGCAGGGTCTAATTTCTTAAAGGGATGGACTTCCTTTCTGCTGTGAAGGGTGTTTTTCTCCTGCTGGGGTTGATGTGGGGCTGGGGAGGGGGCAGGTAAGGGTAGAACTGGTATTTCAAGGAGGGGGTGCCAACCTCTGATCTGGGAGACTGGGGTTACTTCTTTCCCACTTCTGGGCAAAATTCCTGAAATGTCTAACACTGATTTTAATGTTTTGAGCTCTCAGTAATCTGTACTGTATGCCCTCAACGCCAATATATCTTTGATTAAAGAAGCTCACGTCAATCTGTATACAGTGAACAAAGTGATATTTGTTTCAATGAAGGTTTTTAATAGCATACAAAAATGGAGACAACTTCATTCTGTTTGCTGCAGTGTTGCATGATCCAAGAATGACAAGACTTATCAATTATCATGAGAAGAATCATTGTTCAATTTTGTGTTTTATAATTTAATGTTTCACAATGGGGGAGGGCTCAGAGTCTTGAAAATTTTCAAATAATTTACCTTGCAAACTTTGGGAAAGAAGGATGCCCACGAAGGGAGGAACAGTATGGATTAACCAGAGTTTAAACCCTTAAAAAACAGAGTTAGACAATTCAGAAATGACGCCAGATTTCTTGCCATATCCTAATCTATCGAGTGACCAGAGGAATCTTGCTCTGGTCCAAAGATATATACACATATATAGGTAGGCCTTTTCTTGTGAAATAGGAGTAATCAATGATGTTATACTTCAAATTTTCAATTAACATCAATGGCAGAATGCACACAAGGAAAGGAAGATGAACAAACAGCTACACTTCATACACTTAATGATTAACAATTAAAACAGGGGAAGGCGATGGCCTTGTGGTATTATCGCCGGACTGTTAATTCAGAGACCCAGATAACGCCCTGGGGAACTGGTTTTGAATCCCTCCATGGCAGATGGTCGAATTTGAATTCAATAACTATCTGCAATTAAGAGTCTAATGATGACTATAAATCCATTGTTGATTGTTGGAAAAACCCATCTGGTTCACTAATGTCCTTTACAGAAGGAAACTGCCATACTTACCTGGTCTGGCCTACATGTGACTCCAGACCCACAGCAATGTGGTTGACTCTGAACTGCCCTTTGGGCAATTAGGGATGGGCAATAAATGCTGCCAAGTGATGCCCTCATCCCGTGAATGAATAAAGGAAAAATAAATAAAGTCCTGCAGGAGTCAGTGTTTCATCAGACTGGCCATTCCGGCAACCAGAGATTCTGACAGATGGAAAATAAAAAGAACTGATCAATGCTCACCAAAACAATACCTCCCGAGTAATCTGGGGAACACATGGATCCAAACTCAACAAGCTGTTCAGTAATATTATTAAAGCTCCTGCCCCTGTGGAAGACATAAAACAAACATACTTGTTAATGGGATAACAAGGTGTAGAGCTGGATGAACAAAGCAGGCCAAGCAGCATCACAGGAGCAGGAAGGCTGACGTTTCGGGCCGAGACCCTTCATCAGAAAGGGGGGAGGGGAAGGAGGTTCTGAAATAAATAGGGCAGTGGGAGAGAGATCCCCTGAGGTTTGTCTGGAGGGAGGAGGGTAACTTCTTCAGGCTAGGCATCCTTAGAAGAGGTTTCGCAGTGGGGTTAAAATTGTATCAGAGATAGTAGGAACTGCAGATGCTGGAGAATCTGAGATAACAAGGTGTAGAGAGACTCGCGGTTGGTGTGTTGCCTCCCAGGTGCCAGGGTCCGTGATGTCTCGGATCGTGTTTTCGGGATCCTTAAGGGAGAGGGGGAGCAGCCCCAAGTCGTGGTCCAGATAGGCACCAACGACATAGGTAGGAAAAGGGATGGGGACGTAAGACAGAAATTCAAGGAGCTAGGGTGGAAGCTTAGAGCTGGAACAAACAGAGTTGTTATCTCTGGTTTGTTACCCGTGCCACATGCTACCGAGGTGAGGAATAGGGAGAGAGAGCAGTTGAACACGTGGCTACAGGGATGGTGCAGGAGGGAGGGATTCAGATACCTGGATAATTGGGGCTCATTCTGGGGTAGGTGGGACCTCTACAAACGGGATGGTCTACACCTGAACCAGAGGGGTACCAATATCCTGGGGGGGGAAATTTGCTAATGCTCTTCGGGAGGGTTTAAACTAATTCAACAGCGGGGTGGGAACCTGAATTGTAGCTCCAGTGTACAGGAGGTTGAGAGTAGTGAGGTCATAAATAAGGTTTCAAGGTCGCAGGAGTGTACCGGCAGGCAGGAAGGTGGTTTGAAGTGTGTCTACTTCAATGCCAGGAGCATCCGGAATAAGGTGGGTGAACTTGCAGCATGGGTTGGTACCTGGGACTTCGATGTTGTGGCCATTTCGGAGACATGGATAGAGCAGGGACAGGAATGGTTGTTGCAGGTTCCGGGGTTTAGATGTTTCAGTAAGATCAGGGAAGGTGGTAAAAGAGGGGGAGGTGTGGCATTGTTAGTCAAGGACAGTATTACGGTGGCAGAAAGGACGTTTGATGACAACTCGTCGACTGAGGTAGTATGGGCTGAGGTTAGAACCAGGAAAGGAGAGGTCACCCTGTTGGGAGTTTTCTATAGGCCTCCGAAAAGTTCCAGAGATGTAGAGGAAAAGATTGCAAAGATGATTCTGGATAGGAGCGAAAGTAACAGGGTAGTTGTTATGGGGGACTTTAACTTTCCAAATATTGACTGGAAACGGTATAGTTCGAGTACTTCAGATGGGTCAGTTTTTGTCCAATGTGTGCAGGAGGGTTTCCTGACACAGTATGTAGATAGGCCAACAAGAGGCGAGGCCACATTGGAGTTGGTACTGGGTAATGAACCAGGCCAGGTGTTAGATTTGGAGGTAGGAGAGCACTTTGGTGATAGTGACCACAATTCGGTTACGTTTACTTTAGCGATGGAAAGGGATCGGTATATAAAGCAGGGCAAGAGTTATAGCTGGGGGAAAGGCAACTATGAGGCGATGAGGCAAGATTTAGGATGCATAGGATGGAGAAGGAAACTGCAGGGGCTGGGTACAATTGAAATGTGGAGCTTGTTCAAGGAACAGCTACTGCGTGTCCTTGAGAAGTATGTACCTGTCAGGCAGGGAGGAAGTGGTCGAGCGAGGGAACCGTGGTTTACTAAAGAAGTTGAATTTCTTGTCAAGAGGAAGAAGGAGGCTTATGTAGAGATGAGGCGTGAAGGCTCAGTGAGGGCGCTTGAGAGTTACAAGTTAGCCAGGAAGGACCTAAAGAGAGAGCTAAGAAGAGCCAGGAGGGGACATGAGAAGTCTTTAGCAGGTAGGATCAAGGAAAACCCTAAAGCTTTCTATAGGTATGTCAGGAATAAAAGAATGACTAGAGTAAGATTGGGGCCGGTCAAGGACAGTAGTGGGAAGTTGTGCGTGGAGTCTGAAGAGATAGGAGAGGTGCTAAATGAATATTTTTCGTCAGTATTCACGCAGGAAAAAGACAACGTAGTCGAGGAGAATACTGAGATACAGTCTATTAGACTAGACGGGATTGAGGTTCACAAGGAGGAGGTGTTAGCAATTCTGGAAGGTGTGAAAATTGATAAGTCCCCTGGGCCGGATGGGATTTATCCTAGGATTCTCTGGGAAGCTAGAGAGGAGATTGCAGAGCCTTTGGCTTTGATCTTTATGTCGTCATTGTCTTCAGGAATAGTGCCAGAAGACTGGAGACTAGCAAATGTTGTCCCCTTGTTCAAGAAGGGGAGTAGAGACAACCCTGGTAATTATAGACCAATGAGCCTTACTTCGGTTGTGGGTAAAGTGTTGGAAAGGATGATAAGAGATAGGATTTATAATCATCTCGAAAGGAATAATTTGATTAGGGATAGTCAACACGGTTTTTGTGAAGGGTAGGTCGTGCCTCACAAACCTTATTGAGTTCTTCG
>NW_025966542.1:25534-26892 GCF_021869965.1 Rhincodon typus
TTTTGTGAAGGGTAGGTCGTGCCTCACAAACCTTATTGAGTTCTTCGAGAAGGTGACCAAACAGGTGGATGAGGGTAAAGCGGTTGATGTGGTGTATTTGGATTTCAGTAAAGCGTTTGATAAGGTTCCCCATGGTAGGCTATTGCAGAAAATACGGAGGCATGGGATTGAGGGTGATTTAGCGGTTTGGATCAGAAATTGGCTAGCTGTAAGAAGACAGAGGGTGGTGGTTGATGGGAAATGTTCATCCTAGAGTTCAGTTACCAGTGGTGTACCTCAAGGATCTGTTTTGGGGCCACTGCTGTTTGTCATTTTTATAAATGACCTGGATGAGGGCGTAGAAGGATGGGTTAGTAAATTTGCGGATGACACCAAAGTTGGTGGAGTTGTGGATAGTGCGGAAGGATGTTGCAGGTTACAGAGGGACATAGATAAGCTGCAGAGCTGGGCTGAGAGGTGGCAAGTGGAGTTTAATGCGGAAAAGTGTGAGGTGATTCACTTTGGAAGGAGTAACAGGAATACAGAGTACTGGGCTAATGGTAAGATTCTTGGTAGTGTGGATGAGCAGAAAGATCTCGGTGTCCATGTGCATAGATCACTGAAAGCTGCCACCCAGGTTGATAGCGTTGTTAAGAAGGCGTACAGTATGTTAGGTTTTATTGGTAGCGGGATTGAGATTCGGAGCCATGAGGTCATGTTGCAGCTGTACAAAACTCTGGTGCGGCCGCACTTGGAGTATTGCGTACAGTTCTGGTCACCGCATTATAGGAAGGATGTGGAAGTATTGGAAAGGGTGCAGAGGAGATTTACCAGGATGTTGCCTGGTATGGAGGGAAGGTCTTATGAGGAAAGGCTGAGGGTTTTGAGGCTGTTTTCGTTAGAGAGAAGAAGGTTAAGAGGTGACTTGATAGAGACATACAAGATGATCAGAGGATTAGATAGGGTGGACAGTGGGAGCCTTTTTCCTCGGATGGTGATGGCTAGCACAAGGGGACATAGCTTCAAATTGAGGGGTGATAGATATAGGACAGATGTCAGAGGTAGGTTCTTTACTCAGAGAGTAGTAAGGGCGTGGAATGCCCTGCCTGCAAAAATAGTAGACTCGCCCACTTTAAGGGCATTTAAATGGTCATTGGATAAACATATGGATGATAATGGAATAGTTTAAGTTAGATGGGCTTCAGATTGGTTTCACAGGTCGGCGCAACATCGAGGGCCGAAGGGCCTGTACTGCGCTGTAATGTTCTATGTTCTATGTTCTATGCCAAATGAACCTGCATGTTCACCTTAAGAGAATTCTGAACTAGGACTCCCAATGCCCTTTATGCTTCAGATTTCCAAAGTCTTTCTCCATTTAG
>NW_025966542.1:27392-32774 GCF_021869965.1 Rhincodon typus
GCTTCCCAGAGAATCCTAGGATAAATCCCATCCGGCCCAGGGGACTTATCTATTTTCACACCTTCCAGAATTGCTAACACCTCCTCCTTATGAACCTCAATCCCGTCTAGTCTAATAGACTGTATCTCAGTATTCTCCTCGACTACATTGTCTTTTTCCTGCGTGAATACTGACGAAAAATATTCATTTAGCACCTCTCCTATCTCTTCGGACTCCACGCACAACTTCCCACTACTGTCCTTGACCGGCCCCAATCTTACTCTAGTCATTCTTTTATTCCTGACATACCTATAGAAAGCTTTAGGGTTTTCCTTGATCCTACCTGCTAAAGACTTCTCATGTCCCCGCCTGGCTCTTCTTAGCTCTCTCTTTAGGTCCTTCCTGGCTAACTTGTAACTCTCAAGCGCCCTCACTGAGCCTTCACGCCTCATCTCTACATAAGCCTCCTTCTTCCTCTTGACAAGAAACTCAACTTCTTTAGTAAACCACGGTTCCCTCGCTCGACCACTTCCTCCCTGCCTGACAGGTACATACTTCTCAAGGACACGCAGTAGCTGTTCCTTGAACAAGCTCCACATTTCAATTGTGCCCAGCCCCTGCAGTTTCCTTCTCCATCCTATGCATCCTAAATCTTGCCTCATCGCCTCATAGTTGCCTTTCCCCCAGCTATAACTCTTGCCCTGCTTTATATACCGATCCCTTTCCATCACTAAAGTAAACGTAACCGAATTGTGGTCACTATCACCAAAGTGCTCTCCTACCTCCAAATCTAACACCTGGCCTGGTTCATTACCCAGTACCAACTCCAATGTGGCCTCGCCTCTTGTTGGCCTTTCTACATACTGTGTCAGGAAACCCTCCTGCACACATTGGACAAAAACTGACCCATCTGAAGTACTCGAACTATAGCGTTTCCAGTCAATATTTGGAAAGTTAAAGTCCCCCATAACAACTACCCTGTTACTTTCGCTCCTATCCAGAATCATCTTTGCAATCTTTTCCTCTACATCTCTGGAACTTTTCGGAGGCCTATAGAAAACTCCCAACAGGGTGACCTCTCCTTTCCTGGTTCTAACCTCAGCCCATACTACCTCAGTAGACGAGTTGTCATCAAATGTCCTTTCTGCCACCGTAATACTGTCCTTGACTAACAATGCCACACCTCCCCCTCTTTTACCACCTTCCCTGATCTTACTGAAACATCTAAACCCCGGAACCTGCAACAACCATTCCTGTCCCTGCTCTATCCATGTCTCCGAAATGGCCACAACATCGAAGTCCCAGGTACCAACCCATGCTGCAAGTTCACCCACCTTATTCCGGATGCTCCTGGCATTGAAGTAGACACACTTCAAACCACCTTCCTGCCTGCCGGTACACTCCTGCAACCTTGAAACCTTATTTATGACCTCACTACTCTCAACCTCCTGTACACTGGAGCTACAATTCAGGTTCCCACCCCGCTGTTGAATTAGTTTAAACCCTCCCGAAGAGCATTAGCAAATTTCCCCCCCAGGATATTGGTACCCCTCTGGTTCAGGTGTAGACCATCCGGTTTGTAGAGGTCCCACCTACCCCAGAATGAGCCCCAATTATCCAGGTATCTGAATCCCTCCCTCCTGCACCATCCCTGTAGCCACGTGTTCAACTGCTCTCTCTCCCTATTCCTCGCCTCGCTAGCACGTGGCACGGGTAACAAACCAGAGATAACAACTCTGTTTGTGCTAGCTCTAAGCTTCCACCCTAGCTCCTTGAATTTCTGCCTTACGTCCCCATCCCTTTTCCTACCTATGTCGTTGGTGCCTATGTGGACCACGACTTGGGGCTGCTCCCCCTCCCCCTTAAGGATCCCGAAAACACGATCCGAGACATCACGGACCCTGGCACCTGGGAGGCAACACACCAACCGCGAGTCTCTCTCGTTCCCACAGAATCTCCTATCTGTCCCCATAACTATGGAGTCCCCAATGACTAATGCTCTCTTCCTCTCCCCCCTTCCCTTCTGAGCAACAGGGACAGACTCTGTGCCAGAGACCTGTACCCCATGGCATACCCCTGGTAAGTCATCCCCCCCAACAGTATCCAAAACGGTATACTTGTTTTTGAGGGGAATGGCCACAGAGGATCCCTGCGCTGTCTGCCTGTTCCCTTTCCGTCCCCTGACTGTAACCCATCTACTTTTTTCCTGTACCTGAGGTGTGACTACCTCCCCGTAACTCCTCTCAATTACCCCCTCAGCCTCCCGAATGATCCGAAGTTCATCCAGCTCCAGCTCCAGCTCCAGTTCCCTAACACGGTTTCCGAGGAGCTGGAGTTGGGTGCACTTCCCGCAGATGAAGTCAGTGGGGACACTAGTGGTGACCCTTACCTCCCACATTCTACAGGAGGAGCATACAACTGCCCTAACATCCATTCCCACTGTTCTGAATTCCCAAACAGACAAATTAAAAAAAAATATACTAGTAGCCTTACCAAATCAGCGCTCAGAACCTTTTTTTTTGGTTAGAGGAGGAGGATGGGTGGGAGACACTACCTAGGTAGTGTTTCGGGTAAAGCAACCGCCCAAATATATTACCTCACTTACTCCAAAAATGGTATCACGCGAGGTCAGACTTTTATAACCGAAAAGCTCACCTTCCCAGGCTGCCCTCGCGCTTCCTCCCGGACTTCCGCCGCTGAAACAACTGAAAGGCCGCAGTCACGCGAGGTAAGACTTTTATAACCGAAAAGCTCACCTTCCCAGGCTGCCCTCGCGCTTCCTCCCGGACTCCCGCCGCAGTTGGGAAGTTAAATGCAATGTTAGCATTCATTTCAAGAGAGCTAGAATACAAGAGCAGAGATGTACTGCTGAGGCTGTACAAGGCTCTGGTCAGATCATATTTAGAACATTGTTTGCAGTTTTGACTCCCACATCGAACAAAGGATGTGCTGGTGTTGGATGGGGTCCAGAAGAGATTTACAAGATTGTCGTATGAGGAATGATTGAGCATTCTGGGTCTGTACTCAAAGGAGTTTGTAAAAATGAGGGGAATCTTTTTGAAACTTAGAGAATACTGACAGGCCTGGCTAGAATGGACACAGAGAAGATGTTTCCACTAGTAGCAGACAGTAGGACCATAGGGCACATCCTCACATGGAAGGAATGACCCTTTAGAACTGAGATGAGGAGAAATTTCTTCAGCCAGAGGTGGTGAATGTGTGGAACTTATTGCCGCAGAAGCATGTGAAGGCCAAGTGTATTTGAGGCATGATGTGGAGGTGCCAGTTTTGGACTGGGGTGGACAAGGACAAAAATCAACCAGTTGGGCTATAATCTGGTGTGTGATTTTTGACCTTGTACTTAAGACGAAGGTAGGTAGCTCTTGATTAGTAAAGGGTTCAAAGATCAAGTGGAGAAGGCTGGAGAATGGCATTGAGAAGCATATCAGCCAGGATCAAATGGCAGAGCAAACTCAGTTGGCTAAATAGCCTAATTCTGCTTTTATATTTTATGGTCCTGTGTTAGTAAGGAGGTTTATGCAATGACAACGGAGCTGTTTTTGCTGTTATTGTTTCTGGTGCCGAGTTTGCCAGTTTTCATTCTTCTTTTCACTTTGACATGGTTGACACATCTGAATGACTTGCTCAGCCATTTCAGAGGGCAGTTCTCACGTTGCTGTGGGTTTCGAGTCACATACAGGCCAGACTAGGTAAGGATGAAAGATTTCCTTACCTGAAGGATGTTAGTGAACCACATGGATCTTTCTGATAATCAACAATAAATTCATAGTCATCATTTGACTCTTAATTTCAGAGTTTAAAATTTGAGTTCGAATTCCACCATCTGCCATGCTGGGATTCAAATCTAATCCCAGATTAACAGCCAGCAGCTCCAGAGGAGACTGTAGCACCCAGCCCTGCCAAGTCTTCACCATTCCCCCAGACCTCCCCCTTACTGAGGACGAACGGTCAGTCCTCAGCAAAGGGCTCACCTTTGTCCCCCTCCACCCACAGATCAACGAATACCGCTCACGCTTGGACATAGAGCAGTTTTTCCGCCGCTTCTGCCTCCATGCTTACTTCTTCAACCGTGAACCTAACCCTCCCTCTACTGACCCCTTCTCCCGCTTCCAACACACCCCCTCCTCCTGGACACCACCCCAAGGCCTCCTACCCTCCCTCGACCTCTTCATCTCCAACTGCCGTCGAGACATCAATCGCCTCAACCTCTCCACCCCTCTCACCCACTCCAACCTCTCCCCCGCAGAACGTGCAGCCCTCCGCTCCCTCCGCTCCAATCCCAACCTCACCATAAAATCCACGGACAAGGGAGGCGCAGTTGTAGTATGGCGCACTGACCTCTACATCGCCGAGGCCAGACGCCAACTCTCCGACACCTCCTCCTACCGCCCCCTTGATCATGACCCCACCCCTGAGCACCAAACCATCATCTCCCAAACCATCCACAACCTCATCACCTCAGGTGACCTCCCACCTACGGCCTCCAACCTCATCGTTCCCCAACCTCGCACTCCCCGCTTCTATCTTCTTCCCAAAATCCACAAACCTGAATGCCCTGGTCGACCCATTGTCTCCGCCTGCTCCTGCCCCACCAAACTGATCTCCAACTATCTGGATTCCATTTTCTCCCCCTTGGTCCAGGAACTCCCTACCTATGTCCGTGACACCACCCACGCCCTCCACTTCCTCCAGAACTTCCAATTCCCCGGTCCCCAACACCTCATCTTTACCATGGACGTCCAGTCCCTCTACACCTGCATTCCCCATACAGATGGCCTAAAGGTCCTCCGCTTCTTCCTGTCCTGCAGGCCCGACCAGTCCCCCTCCACTGACACCCTCATTCGCTTAGCCGAACTCGTCCTCACCCTCAACAACTTCTCTTTCAATTCCTCCCACTTCCTACAGACCAAGGGGGTGGCCATGGGTACCCGCATGGGCCCAAGCTACGCCTGTCTCTTTGTAGGTTACGTGGAACAATCCCTCTTCCGTACCTACAGCGGCCCTAAACCCCACCTCTTCCTCCGTTACATTGATGACTGTATCGGCGCCGCCTCGTGCTCCCACGAGGAGCATGAACAGTTCATCCACTTCACCAACACCTTCCACCCCAACCTTAAGTTTACCTGGACCATCTCTAATACCTCTCTCCCCTTCCTGGACCTCTCTGTCTCCATATCGGGCAACCACCGAGAAACCGATATTCATTTCAAGCCCACCGACTCCCACAGCTACCTAGAATACTCCTCCTCCCACCCACCTTCCTGCAAAAATGCTATCCCCTATTCCCAATTCCTTCGCCTCCGCCGCATCTGCTCCCAGGATGAGGCATTCCACTCCCGTACATCTCAGTTGTCCTCGTTTTTCAAGGACCGTAACTTCCCC
>NW_025966542.1:33274-37851 GCF_021869965.1 Rhincodon typus
CTCTTTGTAGGTTACGTGGAACAATCCCTCTTCCGTACCTACACCGGCCCTAAACCCCACCTCTTCCTCCGTTACATTGATGACTATATCGGCGCCGCCTCGTGCTCCCACGAGGAGCTCGAACAGTTCATACACTTCACTAACAGCTTCCACCCCAACCTTAAATTTACCTGGACCATCTCTAACACCTCTCTCCCCTTCCTGGACCTCTCTGTCTCCATATCGGGCAACCACCTCGAAACCGATATTCATTTCAAGCCCACCGACTCCCACAGCTACCTAGAATACTCCTCCTCCCACCCACCTTCCTGCAAAATGCTATCCCCTATTCCCAATTCCTTCGCCTCCGCCGCATCTGCTCCCAGGATGAGGCATTCCACTCCCGTACATCTCAGTTGTCCTCGTTTTTCAAGGACCGTAACTTCCCCTCCTCGGTGGTCGAGAACGCCCTCAACCGTGTCTCCCACATCTCCCGCACCTCATCCCTCACACCCCGTCCCCGCAATAAAAACCAAAAAAGAATCCCCCTCGTCCTCACGTACCACCCCACCAACCTCCGGATCCAACGCATCATCCTCCGACACTTCCGCCATCTGCAATCCGACCCCACCACCAAAGACATCTTTCCCTCCCCACCTTTATCTGCTTTCCGGAGTGACAACTCTCTCCGTGACTCCCTTGTCCGCTCCACACTCCCCTCCAGCTCCACCACACCCGGCACTTTTCCCTGCAACCGCAGGAAGTGCTACACCTGCCCCCATACCTCCTCCCTCACCCCCATCCCAGGCCCCAAGAAGACTTTCCACATCAAGCAGATGTTCACCTGCACATCTGCCAATGTGGTATACTGCATCCGCTGTACCCGGTGTGGCTTCCTCTACATCGGGGAAACCAAGCGGAGACTCGGGGACCGCTTTGCAGAACACCTACGCTCGGTTCGCAACAAACAACTGCACCTCCCAGTCGCGAACCATTTCAACTCCCCCTCCCATTCCTCAGACGACATGTCCATCCTGGGCCTCCTGCAGTGCCACAACGATGCCACCCGAAGGTTGCAGGAACAGCAACTCATATTCCGCTTGGGAACCCTGCAGCCCAACGGTATCAATGTGGATTTCACAAGTTTCAAAATCTCCCCTCCCCCCACCGCATCCCAAAACCAGTCCAACTCGTCCCTGCCTCCCTAACCTGTTCTTCCTCCCACCTATCCCCTCCTCCCACCTCAAGCCGCACCTCCATCTCCTTCCGACCAACCTCATCCCGCCCCCTTGACCTGTCCGTCCTCCCTGGACTGACCTATCCCCTTCCTAACTCCCTACCTACACTCACCTTTCCTGGCCCCATCCCCGCCTCTTCGACCTGTTTGTTTCCTCTCCACCTATCCTCTCCTCTATCCCTCTTCTATCCGCCTCCCACTCTCTCCCTATTTATTTCAAAACCCCCTTCCCCTCCCCCTTTTCTGATGAAGGGTCTAGGCCCGAAACGTCAGCCTCTCTGCTCCTATGATGCTGCTTGGCCTGCTGTGTTCATCCAGCCCCGCACCTTGTTGCCCCAGTCTTCTTTGCCTGCTCTCCAAGCATGTCCAAGCCATTCTGCAGCCTACACGGTTTATGTCAGGTCAAGGAAGCGAGAGAGAAGAGGGGTGGGGCTGGGGTAAGGTAGGTGGGGTGGTGATAGGTGGATGCAAGTTGGGGATAGTGGGATTGGTCAGTGGGAAGCGTGGGGCAGACAGGTGGGGAAGAAGATGGACAGGTTGTGTCAGGTCAAGGAGGCAGGGATGACAGAGAGGGTTGGATGGGAATGAAGCCTGGGTTGGGGCAATTTTAATACTGGTGAGTTCTATGTTCAGGCCATTAGGCTGAAGGCTCCAGTGGTGGAATATGAGGTGTTGCTCTTCCAGTTTGCTCCTGGTGCCATTGTGGCACTGGAGGAGGCCCGGGATGAACATGTCACCCAGGGAGTGGGAGGGGGAGTTAAAATGGTTGGTGACTGGAAGGTGTTGTCATTTGTCACAAGCAGAGCACAGATGGTCTGCAAAGCGGTCTCCGAGTCTACGCTTGGTCTCACCGATGTAGAGGAGGTCACATTGGGATCAATGGATACAATAGACCAGGTTGGAGGATATACAGGTGAACGAACCCCTGATGGATTTGGAAAGTTTGTTTTGGGCATTGCATGGAAGTGAGAGGGGACAAGTAGGGCAGGTGTAGCACTTCCTGCAGTTGTAGGGACAGGTGCCGTGGGTGGTGGCATTAGCGGGGAGTGTGGGGTGGATGAGGCGGTTGCAGAGAGAGCAGTCATTCGAAAGGCAGATAGGGGTGGGGAAAGAAATATCTCTTTGGTTGTAGGGTCAGATTGTAGGTGGTGGAGAATGATACACTGCATGCAGAGATAAGGAACTGGGGGATTCTTTATTTTTATTGCGGGGGGAGGGAATTTGAGGGCAGAAGTGCAGGAAATGCAAGAGATGTGATTGAGGGCATTTTTGATCACTGGTTCGGGGGGTGGGGAAGAGGTTGTGGTCCTTGAAATAGGAGGACATCTGGGATGTCCGAGAGTGGAACGCTCCACCTTGGGAGGAGATGCAGCAGATGCAGCAGAGGCAGAGGAATTGGGACTATGGGATCACATTCTTATAGGACGGTGGGTGAGAGGAGGAATAGTCCAGGTAATTATGGGAGTTGGTGGGCTTGAAATTGATGTTGGTGTTGAGGTGGTTACCAAAGATGGAGACCGTGAGGTCCATGAAGGGGAGGGAGGTATTGGAGATGGTGCAGATGAATTTGAGGTTGGGTCGAAAGGTGTTGGTAAAGTTGATGAACTGTTCAAGCTCCTTGTGGGAGCACGAGGCAGCGTCAATACAGTCATTGATGTGGCAGAGGAAGAGGTTGATGATAGTGCCAGTGTAACAGCAGAAAAGGGGTTATTCCACATATCCTACGAAGACACCAGGAATAGCTTGGGCCCATGCAGATGCCCATGGCCACTCCCTTAGTCTGTAGGAAGTAGAAGGAGTTGAAGGAGAAGTTGTTAAGGGTAAGGACAAGTTTGGTTAAGTGGATGAGGGTGTCAATGGAGGAGGACTATTTGGGCCTGAGGGAGACGAAGAAGCAGAGGGCTTTTAAGCCATCCGCATGGGAGATACAGGTGTACAGAGACTGGGTGTTCACTGTGAAGATGAGGTGTTGGGCACCAGGGAATTGGAAGTCTTGGAGGAGGTGGAGGGCTTGGGTGGTGTCCCGGACGTAGATGGAGAGTTCCTGGACCCGGGGGGAGAAAACAGAGTCAAGGTCAGCAGAGGTGAGTTCAGTGGGGCAGAAGCAGGTAGAGACAATGCGTCTGCTGTGGCAGTTAGGCTTGTGGATTTTGGGAAGGAGATAGAAATGGGCAGTGAGGGTTTAGGGAATGATGAGGTTGGAGGCTGTGAATGGGAGGTCACCTGACATGATGAGGTTATGAATGGTCTAAGAGACGATGGTTTGGTGATCGGGGTGGGATCGAGGGGTGGTAGGAGGAGGTGTCAGAGAGTTGGCGCCTGGCCTCAGCAGGTCTGGCAGCATCTGCGAAGATAAAATCAGAGTTAACACTTTGGGTCCAGTCACCCTTCCTCAGAACTGTTCTGTGGAAAGGTCACCAGACCCGAAATGTTAAATCTGATTTCTCTCCACTGATGCCACCAGAGCTGTTCTAGCAACTTCAGTTTTTGTTCCTGATTTACAGCATCCACATTTAGAACATAGAACATAGAACATTACAGCGCAGTACAGGCCCTTCGGCCCTCGATGTTGCGCCGACCTGTGAAACCAATCTGAAGCCCATCTAACCTACACTATTCTATTATCATCCATATGTTTATCCAATGACCATTTAAATGCCCTTAAAGTGGGCGAGTCAACTATTTTTGCAGGCAAGGCATTCCACGCCCTTACTACTCTCTGAATAAAGAACCTACCTCTGACATCTGTCCTATATCTATCACCCCTAAATTTAAAGCTATGTCCCCTTGTGCTAGCCATCACCATCCGAGGAAAAAAGCTCCCACTGTCCACCCTATCTAATCCTCTGATCATCTTGTATGTCTCTATCAAGTCACCTCTTAACCTTCGAACGAAAACAGCCTCAAGACCCTCAGCCTTTCCTCATAAGACCTTCCCTCCATACCAGACAACATCCTGGTAAATCTCCTCTGCACCCTTTCCAATGCTTCCACATCCTTCCTATAATGCGGTGACCAGAACTGTACGCAATACTCCAAGTGCGGCCGCACCAGAGTTTTGTACAGCTGCAACATGACCTCATGGCTCCGAAACTCAATCCCTCTACCAATAAAACCTAACATACTGTACGCCTTCTTAACAACCCTATCAACCTGGGTGGCAACTTTCAGTGATCTATGCACATGGACACCGAGATCTTTCTGCTCATCCACACTACCAAGAATCTTACCATTAGCCCAGTACTCTGTATTCCTGTTACTCCTTCCAAAGTGAATCACCTCACACTTTTCTGCATTAAACTCCATTTGCCACTTCTCAGCCCAGCTCTGCAGCTTATCTATGTCCCTCTGTAACCTGCAA
>NW_025966542.1:38351-39500 GCF_021869965.1 Rhincodon typus
TACACCACATCAACCGCTTTACCCTCATCCACCTGTTTGGTCACCTTGTCAAAAAACTCAATAAGGTTTGTGAGGCACGACCTACCCTTCACAAAACCCTTTGTTTTGAAAAGATCAGCACATTTTGCCTGTGCAGAGGATTAACACGATCTCATTGATGATCCTTCTTTTCCTGGCGTCCCATCCATAACAGTGGGTCCATTTAGCACGTTTTGCAATTCTGTTGAGTGAAAAGCACTTTGAATAGGCCCAGGAGCAGTTCCAGCTTTCCTGCCTTCACATATCCAGGATCTGCTGGTCTGTTTCAGACAAAAGGCAAAGTCTTTTTGTACAATGCGGAAATTCCTCAGGACTTTGTTGAGAAAGTTTTGAATCTGGTTTTTGGTTTCACTGCAATTCCCATCCTGATTAAAGAAAGGTGAGGAATCCTCTTTGAATTCACCATGGGCATGAGGAGCAGACACTCTGTGGTATAGCAACACTTATACAGAAAGGCTGTCATTGTACTGGCCAGGAGCTACCCCTTGACCAGATTGAGGTTCACTGACCCCCTCCTTGACTTGAAATTTGGGAAGTTGGGAGTTTAGAAGAATGAGAGTCGACCTTATTGAACATGCAAAATAGAGCAGGGACTTGACAGGGGAGATATGGCGAGGTTGTTTCCCTTTGCGGGAGAATCTAGGACCGGGGGAACCTTCTGAGAATAAGGGGTTGCACATTTAAAACAGAGATGAGGAGGAATTTCATCTCTCAGAGAGTAGTAAATCTGTAGAATTCTTTATCGCAGTGACCTATTGAGGCTGGGTTATTGAGTACATTAAAGGCTGACGTTGACAAGATTTTTAATCAGTAAGGGGAATCAAGGGTTATGGGGAAAGCAGGAAAATGAAGTTTTGGAATATCAGATCAGCCATGATTTTTTGAATAGCGGAGCGGACTCAATGGGCTGAATGGCCTACTTTTGTTCCTATGTTTATATCCTTAAGAAATAGTAAATGCTGTGGGTTTTGTTTCAGGTTTGTAACAGTAAAGGGAACTGTCACTGTGATATGGGCTGGGCTCCTCCATTCTGTAATGTCAGAGGCTCAGGTGGCAGTATTGACAGTGGACCCATGAAGTACACCACACCAGGTAATCGTTTTGGTTCCT
>NW_025966543.1:0-19865 GCF_021869965.1 Rhincodon typus
ACCGACTGAGTCACAGAGACTGACAGTCGCACACCGACTGAGTCACACAGAGACTGACAGTCGCACACCGACTGACACACAGAGACTGACAGTCGCACACCGATTGACACACAGAGAGACTGACAGTCGCACACCGATTGACACACAGAGACTGACAGTCGCACACCGACTGACACACACAGACCGACCGTCGCACACCGACTGACACACAGAGACTGACAGTCGCACACCAACTGACACACAGAGAGACTGACAGTCGCACACCGACTGACACACAGAGACTGACAGTCGCACACCGACTGACACACAGAGACTGACAGTCGCACACCGACTGACACACAGAGACTGACAGTCGCACACCGACTGACACACAGAGACCGACAGTCGCACACCGACTGAGTCACAGAGACTGACAGTCGCACACCGACTGACACACAGAGACCAACAGTCGCACACCGACTGAGTCACAGAGACTGACAGTCGCACACCAACTGACACACAGAGACTGACAGTCGCACACCAACTGACACACAGAGACTGACAGTCGCGCACCGACTGACACACAGAGACTGACAGTCGCGCACCGACTGACACACAGAGACTGACAGTCGCGCACCGACTGACACACAGAGACTGACAGTCGCACACCGACTGACACATAGAGACGGACAGTCGCACACCGACTGACACACAGAGACTGACAGTCGCACACCGACTGACACACAGACAGACGGACAGTCGCACGCCGACTGACACACAGAGACCGACAGTCGCACACCAACTGACACACAGAGACTGACAGTCGCACACCGACTGACACACACAGAGACTGACAGTCGCACACCGACTGACACACAGAGACTGACAGTCGCACACCGATTGACACACAGAGAGACTGACAGTCGCACACCGATTGACACACAGAGACTGACAGTCGCACACCGACTGACACACACAGACCGACCGTCGCACACCGACTGACACACAGAGACTGACAGTCGCACACCGACTGACACACAGAGACTGACAGACACACAGAGATACTGACAGTCGCACACCGACTGACACACAGAGACTGACAGTCGCACACCGACTGACACACAGAGACTGACAGTCGCACACCGACTGACACACAGAGACTGACAGTCGCGCACCGACTGACACACAGTGACTGACAGTCGCGCACCGACTGACACACAGAGAGACTGACAGTCGCACACCAACTGACACACAGAGATTGACAGTCGCACACCGACTGACACACAGACAGACTGACAGTCGCACACCGACTGACACACACAGAGACTGACAGTCGCACACCGACTGAGACTCAGAGACTGACAGTCGCACACCGACTGACACACAGAGATACTGACAGTCGCACACCAACTGACACATAGAGATGGACAGTCGCACACCGACTGACACACAGAGATTGACAGTCGCACACCGACTGACACACAGACAGACTGACAGTCGCACACCGACTGACACACACAGAGACTGACAGTCGCACACCGACTGAGACTCAGAGACTGACAGTCGCACACCGACTGACACACAGAGACTGACAGTCGCACACCGACTGAGTCACAGAGACTGACAGTCACACACTGACTGAGACTCAGAGACTGACAGTCGCACACCGACTGACACACAGAGACTGACAGTCGCGCACCGACTGACATACAGAGACTGACAGTTGCACACCGACTGACACACACAGAGAGACTGACAGTCACACACTGACTGACACACAGTGACTGACAGTCGCGCACCGACTGACACACAGAGACTGACAGTCGCACACCGACTGACACACAGAGACTGACAGTCACACACCGACTGACACACACAGAGAGACTGACAGTCACGCACCGACTGACACACAGAGACTGACAGTCGCGCACCGACTGACACACAGAGACTGACAGTCGCACACCGACTGACACACAGAGACTGACAGTCGCGCACCGACTGACACACAGAGACTGACAGTCGGACCAATAGGCATTTTGATAGATTTGAATGACAGCCAACCAGGGTGTGTAAACAACAAATCATGATCAATGTGAGGGCCCCTGAGACGGTGCAGAGAGATTTCCCAGAATGGTTCCAGGGATGAGGGGCTTCAGTTACTGAGTGAGGTTGGAGAATCTCCTTGGAGCAGGGGGCAGTGAGGGAGATTCGATCGAGGTGTATGAGATTCTGATTGGTACCTGCCTCACAATTCCTCTCAGCTTCTTACCTCCAAGGCACAGATTCCGAACGCAAAAATATCCAGAGCGGTTGTGTCCTTACCCTGACCTAGAAACACAAGGAGGAATAGCAAGAGGCAATGTATGAAAACAGCAAAAAAAGCAAGTTTACCAGCATTTGGTCAATTTCCCTCTAAACCCTTCCTATTCATATACCCATCCAGAAGCCTTTTAAATGCTGTAATCATACCAGCCTCCTCCACTTCCTCTGGCAGCTCATTCCTTACATACACCACCCTCTGTGTCAAAAAGTTGCCCCACAGGTCCCTTTTAAATCTTTCCCCTCTCACCTTAAACCCATGCCCTTTAGTTTTGGTCTCCTCTACCCTAGGGGAAAGGACCTTGGCTACTCACCCTGTCCATGCCCCTCATGATTTTATAAACCTCAATAAGGTCACCCCTCGGCCTCCGACGCTCCTGGGAAAATAGCTCCAGTCTAGGAGACGGTAAAGACTGCAGATGCTGGAAGCCACAGTCTATGGTGTGAGGTTGAAAAAGCACAGCAGGTGAGGCAGCATCAGAGCAGCAAGAATCCTGAGAGAGGGTCTCCACCCAAAACATTGACTTTCCTGCTCCTCTGATGCTGTCTGACCTGCTGTGCTTTTCCAACCTCAGACAATAGCCCCAGCCTATTCAGCCTCTTCCTGTAGCTCAAACCCTCCAACCCTGGCAACATCCTTGTAAATCTTTTCAAGTTTCACAACATCCTTCCTATTGCAGGGAGACCAGAATTATATGCAGTATTCCAATAGTGGCTGAGCCAATGTCCTGTACAGCTGCAACATGACCCTCCCAAATCCTATACTCAATGCACTGACCAATAAGGGCAAGCGTACCGAACACCTTCTTCACCGCCCTGTCTACCTGCGACTCCACTTTCAAGGAACTATGAACCTGCACTCCACGGTCTCTATGTTCAGTAACACTCCCCAGGACCCTACCATGAAGTGTGTAAGTCCTGCCCTGATTTGCCTTTCCAAAATACAGCACCTCACATTTATCTAAAATAAACTCCATCGGCCACTCCTTGGCCCATTGGCCCATCGACCGAGGTCCCTTTGTACTCTGAGGTAACTTCTTTGCTGCCCATAATTTAGGATATCAGGTCGGTATGGATGAGTTGGACCTAAGGGTCTGTTTCTGTGTTGTACATCTCTATGACTCTGTGTGACCATGTGAGTACAGTTATCAATCACAAAGCTCTGGGAGGGTCTTTCCTATGAATAGCGACAGGGGAACTCTGCTCCAAGTGATATCAAAGTAATCGTGGCCTGGTGGGATTACCATGATGCAATATATCCAGAGACCCATGTACTGTCCTGCAGATCCAGGTTCAAATCCTGCCACGGAAGATGGTGGTATTTGAATTAAATGAAAAAAAAATCTGGAATTAAATGATGACCGTGAATCCATTGCCAATTCTTCGGGGAAAAACCCATCTGGTTCACTAATGCCCTTTAGGGAAGGAAACGGCCATCCTTACCTGGTCTGGCCTACATGTGACTCCAGGCCCACAGCAATGTGGTTGACTGTTAAACTGGGCAATAAATAAATGCTGGCCTAGCCAGTGATGCCCTCCCACACAGAGACAAGGAGGGACAGAGAGACACTATTTGACTACAATTGCTGGAAAAACTCAGCAGGCCTGGCAGCATCTGTGGAGAGAAAGCAGAGTTAATGTTTTGGGTCCAGTGACCCTTCTTCACAGCACAGTTTCTAGGGCTTTTGTTTTTGTTTCTGATTTCCAGTTCTTTCAGGTTTTTTTTGTTTATCCAGTCACTCTGAATGGGGCATCTGGTTCTGGTTACTCTGAATATCACGGCCTGCAATATCCCCCACAATTATCATCAGGCCAAGGATCAACTCTGGTTCAATGAAGAGTGTATAAGCCTGCTCTTTGTAAACAGGACAAATCCAACCCGGCCAATTACCGCCCCATCAGTCTCCTCTCGATCATCAGTAAAGTGATGGAAGGTGTCAGTAACAGTGCTATCAAGCAGCACCTGCTCAGAAATAACCTGTTCAGTGATGCCCAGTTTGGAAATAACATTCTTACCTCACAAGTGCCAGGCGATGGTCATCTCCATCTCAACAAGAGAGAATCTAACCACCAGTTCTGTGACATTTGATGGCATCATCACTGAATTTAGCTCTAACTGTGCCCAAGCCTCTTTTCATTTAGTCATGAGATGTGGGTAGTAACGGTCTTGGGTTTGGAAGGTGCTGTCTGAGGATCTTTGGTGAATTTCTGCAGCGCATTTTGTAGATAGTACACACTGCTGCGACTGAGCGTCGGTGGTGGAGGGAGTGGATCTTGAAGGAGGTGTTTGGGATTCTTTGAAGGCAGTTACAGATTTGGCAACCAATCCTTTTTTCTGATTTATCTGAGACAGCAGCATTAATTAATATAAACCTTCTCCAGTAACATTAGCAACCTGCCCACTCCCCACCCCACAAGGAACAGAGTCCCAGCTCCTTTCTGGTATGACCCTTCTACACAGCCCATTTCCCCAAGGACAGTTCCAAGGTCCCACTGATCCAAAGCTCTCTGTCCTGGCCCAACTTTCCTTACACTGATCCCAAGTAATGATCCCAAACTCTGACCTTTCACCCATCCCTGTCCCCAGCTGTAAATGATCAATTCTTCAATGAAGACTCAGTCAGGCTGAGCTCTGTTCCCCTGGGGAGAGCTGTTCCTGCAGCTTCGGGACAAAGTCACATTTCATAGAATCCCTACATTGTGGAAACAGGCCATTTGGCCCATCAAGTCCACAGTGAACCTCCAAAGAACATCCCACCCAGACCTACTGCCCTACCCTATCCCTGTAACCCCACATTTCGTATGGCCATCCACCCTAACCTGTACATCTTCGGACTGTGGGAGGAAACCGGAACACCCGGAGGGAACCCACACAGACACGGGGAGAATGTGCAAACTCAGAGAGTTGCGGAATCGAACCCAGGTGCCTGGCGCTGTGAGGCAGGAGCATTAACCACTGAGCCACCGTGTTACCCATTTACCATCATATTCTGGAGCAAAAAAGTGACGGATCTTCTGCTCTTCCCTGGGACTTCTCAGTGAGGTCTTCGGAGATTCTGCCAGAACTGGGAGCCAAAACGTAAAGATAATTTACCAATAGCCCAAAAATCACAAAGACAGCATCAAAAACCAGTGCTGAATAGATCAGATAACAGAGAGAAAATGAGAGAGGCTGAGAGCGAGGGGTGAGAAAGAGACAGAGGGGAGATGGGGTGCGGGACAGAGAGAGGGAGACAGACAAACAGAGAGGCAGGGACTGAAAGAGACAAAGTCTGAGGCAAACATAGAGATAGAGACAATGAGAGGCAGATAAACAGATGGAGAGAAACAGAAAGAGAAGTAGCAACATGGCTGGAGACATAGACTAAGCAAATGACAGACAGGGAGAGCAAGATAGAGAGAGAGAGTGAGAGACACAGGAAGGACAGAAAGACAGAGTGAGAGACAGAGAGAGAGAATGAAAGGTTGCAGGAGAGGTAGAAAGTGCAGGGAGGAGAGAGAGAGAGATGATGGATTTCATTTGATTATAGTTTTGGATCCTGTTTGATGTCCTTTGTCTTAAGCATTCAATGTTGTTGAGGATATCCATGAGAGAACTGTTCTGAGGAAGGATCACCGGACCCAAAACGTTAACTCTGATTTTTCCTTCACAGATGCTGCCAGACCTGCTGAGCTTTTCCAGCAACTTCTGTTTTAGTTCCACAGAAATCATGGGATTTCTCATCTCTCTGGGAATTACAGAATATGTTCAGAAAGTGGAGTGGATGGTCCCGAGGGATGTGACCTTAATGGATAAGTGAGCAGGTCTGAGGTGCTGCATGCATTAGTCAGTCCTGTCCCTCGTGCTGCTTCACAACAGCAATACACAGACAGAGAGAGGGCTCACCATTTAAACATTTGGGAGTGCCTATTTAAAACAGAGACGACAAAACATTATTTCTCTCAGAGGGTTGAGTGTCTTTAGAATTCCCTTCCTCCAAAAGGAGTGGATGCAGAACCTTTGAATATTTTTAAGGCAGAGGTAGATAGATTCTTGATGACCAAGACGGTGACAGATTATTAGGGATATAGAGTCAAGGTTAAAATGAGGGTCAGCCATGGTCTAATAGAATGGTGGAACAGGATCAAAGGGCTGAGTGGCCTCTTTTCGATTATACAAACAAGGATCGAGAGTAGACTGATGGGGCAGTAATTGGCCGGGTTGGATTTGTCCTGCTTTTTGTGTACAGGACATACCTGGGCAATTTTCCACATTGTCAGGTAGATGCCAGGGCTGTAACTGTACTGGAACAGCTTGGCTCGGGGAACGGCAAGTTCTGGAGAACAAGTCTTCAGTACCATTGCCGGAATGTTGTCAGGGCCCGTAGCCTCTGCAATATCCAATGTCTTAAAACTTTTCTTGATATCACATGGAGTGAATCAAATTGGCTGAAGACTGGTATCTGTGACGCTGGGGACTACTGGAGGAGGGAGAGATGGATCATCCACTCAGCACTTCTGGTTGAAGATTGCTGCGAATACTTCAGCCTTGTCTTTTGCCCTGATGTGCTGGGCTCTTCCATCATTGAGGATGGGGATTTTTGTGGAGCCTCCTCCTCCAGTGAGTTGTCCAGTCACAATTAGACACAAAAGTATGGAAAGTAGGTGCAGGAGCAGGCCATTCGGCCCTTCAAAGAACAAAGAACAAAGAAAATTACAGCACAGAAACAGGCCCTTCGGCCCTCCAAGCCTGCGCCGATCCAGATCCTCTATCTAAACCTGCCGCCTATTTTCCAAGGATCAGAATCTCTCTGCTCCCTGCCCATTCATGTATCTGTCTAGATATATCTTAAATGACACTATCGTGCCCGCCTCTACCACCTCCGCTGGCAACGCGTTCCAGGCACCCACCACCCTCTGCGTAAAGAACTTTCCACGCGTATCTCCCTTAAACTTTTCCCCTCTCACCTTGAAATCGTGACCCCTAGTAATTGAGTCCCCCACTCTGGGAAAAAGCTTCTTGCTATCCACCCTGTCTATACCTCTCATGATTTTGTAGACCTCAATCAGGTCCCCCCTCAACCTCTGTCTTTCTAATGTAAATAATCCTAATCTACTCAACCTCTCTTCATAGCTAGCGCCCTCCATACCAGGCAACATCCTGGTGAACCTCCTCTGTACCCTCTCCAAAGCATCCACATCCTTTTGGTAATGTGGCAACCAGAACTGTACGCAGTATTCCAAATGTGGTCGAACCAAAGAGCCTGCTCTGTCATTTAACATGACCATGGAGGCAGTAAGGACGGCAGATGCTGGAAGCGAGAGTCAATAAACGTGGAGCTGGAAAAGCACAGCCGGTTAGACAGCATCCGAGGAGCAGGAAAGTCAACGTTTTGGGCCAAAACTCTTTGTCAGGACTGAGAAGGGGGAGGGGAGCCCAGAAATAAATAGAGGGGTGGGTGTGGGGGTGGCGTGGGGTTGGGGGGACGGTAGGTTAGATGGTGATATGTAGATGCAGGTAGATGGTGATTGTGGTTGATCAGTGGGAAGGGTGGAGTAGATAGGTGGGTCAGAAGATGGACAGGTTGGGGGAGAAGAGATTGGTGATGGAGGTAGGGCATCACCATCTTCAAAGTCTCTCTACCCTCAACCTGTCCATCTTCCCACTCACCTACCCTCCACCCAGCCCCATCCCCCTCCCTATATTTATTTCTGGGCTCCCCTCCCCAGTCCTGACTAAGGGTTTTGGCCCGAAACATTGACTTCCTGCTCCTGGGATGCTGTCTGACCTGCTGTGCTTTTCCAGCTCCACATTTATTGACTCCACATGAACCTGGCTGATCATCCAACTGAGTCCCCTGTTCCTGCTTTCTCTCCATACCCCTGGGTCCCATTAGCCCTAAGAACTATATCTAACTCTTTCTTGAAAATACTCAATGCTTTAACCTCAGCTGCATTCCCTGGCAGTGAATTCCCCACTCTCTGGCTGAAGGTATTTCTCCTCATCTCTGTCTGAAATGGTTCACCCTGTATCCTTAGACTATGACCACTGGTTCTGGAACATAGCAACATAGAAAGTAGGTGCGGGAGTAAGCCAATTCGGCCCTTTAAGACTGCACCATCTTTCAGTGTGATCGTGGCTGATCCTGCAACCTCAGTATCCCATTCCCACCCTCTCCCCATATCCCTTGATCCCTTTAGCAGCAGGGTCACGACCAGCTCCCTCTTGAATATATCTAATGAACTGGCCCCAATAGCTTCCTGTGGGAGAGAATTCCTCAGGTTCACAACTCTCTGGGTGAAGAAATTCTTCCTCATCTCAATCCTGAATGGCTTACCCCTTATTCTTAGAATATCAGGAACATCCTTCATTCCTGCATTTACACTGCCTAGCCTTGTTAGAATTTTACAGGTTTCTATGAGACCGCCCCGTCCCCCCAACCCACCCCCACATTCTTCTAAACTCCCGTGAGTATGGTCCCAACTGATTCAGTCTCTCCTCATATGTCAGTCCTGCCACCCCAGGAATCAGTCTGGTAAACCCTTCACTGCACTCCCTCCATCACCAGAGCATCCCCTCGATAAGGAAACTAAACCTGCAGACAATACTCCAGATGTGGTTTCACCAAGGCCCTGTATAACCGCACATCCCTGCTCCTGCCCTCAAAACCTCTCACAATGAAGGCCAACATACCATTTACCTTCTTCACCACCTGCTGCACCTGCATGCTTACTTACAGTCCCAGCACCGATCTGAACCATTAGTGTGTACTGTGCATAGCTGGGTACCCCACTAGTCACTGCCTGTGACTTGGGTAAAAGACCTGGTTAGTCCTACTGTCTGTCTCCTGTTTACCAACTCAGTTCTCTCTCCATCTCAGTACACAACCCCAATTCCACCCACTTTCATTTTACACAATAATCTCTAATATGTCACTTTGTCAAAAGCTTTATGAAAGTCCAAGTCAACCATGAGTTCCACGTGATCAGTTCCACTAGTTACATCCTCAAAGAATTCCAGTCGATTTGTCGAGCCTGATTTCCCTTTGGTAAATCCATGCTGACTGTCCAATCTTGTCACTGTTTTCCAAGCGCTTTGCTGCTAAATCTTTTATAATGGACTCGAGTATACTCCCACAATCAATGGGGAGGTGATGGCCTAGTGGTATTATCGTTGGACTGTTAACCCAGAGACCCAGATAACATTCTAGGGACCCAGGTTCAGATCCTGCCACAGCAGATGGTGGAATTTGAATTCAATAAAATATCTGGAATTAAGGATTTAATGATGACCATGAATCCATTGTCGATTGTTGGAAAAACCCACCTGTTTCACTAATGCCCTTTAGGGAAAGAAACTGGCATCCTTACCTGGTCCGGCCTACATGTGACTCCAGGCCCACAGCAATGTGGTTGACTCTGAGCAATTCAGGATGGGCAATAAATACTGCCTAGACAGTGACACCCTCATTCTGTTCATGAATAAAGGATTGTCTGACTCTATGGTCTGTAATTTCTTGATTACATGTTACCTTTTTTAAATAGAGGAGTTACATTAGCTCCCCTCCAATCTGTCAGAACTGTTTCAGACTCTATCGAATCTTGGACAATGACCACCAACGCAGCCATTATTTCTAGAGTATTCCCTTCAATACTCTGGGATGAGGTTTATCAGGTCCTCAAGACTTTTCAGTTTTTAAACCCATTAATTTCCCGGTACAATTTCCTCACTAATTGTGGGGGATCTGCCAATCAACAGTGATTCCCTCACCACCAATGAAGAGTCAGAAATCTGAGAATCCCAGTGAAGAAGTGAGCATGAATAAACACATAAATAAATACTGTGTCTGAATAAAGAGACTTACCATTGGCAAACATCCTGTGCCAGACTGGGACATCATCGGAGAGTCCGGGAATATCAGCAGATCATAGGGAGGGAGGGAGAGAGGTGGGGGGGAGGGGAGAGATAGAGAGAGAGAGAGAGAGGGAGAGGGAGAGGGAGAGACAGAGACAAAGGGAGACAGAGAGAGAGAAAACAGATGGGAGGGAGAGAGAGAAAGACGGGGGGAGAGAGAGAGAGAGCGAAAGGGGGGGAAGACACAGAGAGAGAGAAACAGATGGAGACAAACACAGAGAGAGAGAGGGAGACAGAGACAGGTACACACAGACAGAGAGAGAGCCAGAGGGAAAGATGGATAGAGAGAGAGAGATACAGGGAAACAGAGAGAGAGAATCAGAGTGAGAGAGGGAGAGACAGAGCGAGGGAGAGAGAGTAAGAGAGATGGAGAGAGAGAGGGGTGACAGAAAGACAGAATGAGAGAGAGATGTGGGAGAGACAGCGAGAGACGCAGAGAGGCAGAAAGAATGGGAGAGAGGGAAAAAGAGAGAGGGAGAGAGACAGATGGAGATGAGTAAACGTACAAGTATTTCACTGGGTTATTTTCCTGATGGTTTATGTTTTGACTGGGTTTCAGTGAGTGAGCGTGAGGGTGAGGGTAATGGTGAGGGTGAGGAGGAGGGTAAATCATTGACCAGTTCTGAGCACAGACTGGGACAGGCCAGGAGGAACAGCTGGGTATGACAGGCCTGAGGGAGCCAAGTCACTCCCATCCCATTGGATCCTGCCCGACTGGATCCCGCCCCATTGGATCCTGCCCGACTGGATCCTGCCCCACTGGATCCCACCCAACTGGATCCAGTTTCAGTTCGGCATCTCTCCCAAAATGAGGGTGCAGTTGTGTGGAATTCTAACTGAGGAACGTTCTAACCCATGTGAGCTGGGGTTCTCCATCAGACCCACTGAAGGGGGTAAATGTGTGACTATTAGGCCCTGTCCTTTCCCCTCAGTTCGGGCACAGTCAGGTGAACAGACTGTGTTTACATGTTGATGTAATTTGCTGACAACGATCCTTAAAAAAAGTTTGTTTGTAGCCTCAAAGGAGCTCTGTCCCAAAAATTAAAATGTCAGAAGATTTTTGTAAATTTAACTGGGAATACTTCTTTGTGGGGGAATGAAGGTACACAGGCCGTGTGGGCTGTCCTAGGGCTTGTTGGATGGGCTGAAGGGCCTGCATGGTCCTGTTCCCCGATCCCTGGTAGGACCAGGGGGCATAGTCTTGGAGTAAAGGGGCACCAATTTAACACCGAAATGGGGAGGAATTTCTTCTCCCAGAGGGTTGAGAGTCTTTGGAACTCCTTGTCACAGAGATCTGTGGGGGCAGAGACCTTGTGGATATTTTAGGCTGGGATCAACAGATTCTTGATCAGTCAGGGGATCGAGGATGATGGGGAAAGGGCAGGAAAGTGGAGCAGGCTGAGTGGCCTCCTCCTGTTTCTATTTCTGATGGTGTCCTCCTGTGGAACCCCAGCTCCTCTGTGCTGCCTGCGTTGCGGGTGTAAACTGCTGGCAACAGCTCCCTGTTAACAGCTGCTCTTCCTGATACAGCTGGGGTGAGGGGGGGCATTGGAGTGCACACGGCTCCTCACAACAAGTTGACTGTGTCCCAGACCCCAATCAGGTCCTACCTAGAGACAGGTAGCTTCTGGAAGGAGTTACATAGACCCGAGAGTGTATGAGCAGGAGGTTGTGTGTCATCGCTGAGGCTGTGGAACCAGAGAATGGCAGCGTGAGCAGGAGCAGAGTGAGCTGCTATAAAGGTATCATTGGCTGGTCGTTGTCTGGGTGCAGAGATGTTCTAGCTCCTTCCTCTGGTTCCTGAATGTGAGCCTCAGCTCCTCAGCACTGACACAGAGCTGTCCTCTGTCCCCAAGGAGTCTGTATCTCTATGACAGCCGTCTGTCACCCATGGACAGGTGACTGGGAGAGTCACCCACACCACAAGGTGAACCATCTGCTGCCCAATCAGGGACCCAGATCCCTCCAACCTACCGACAGTCAGGGTGGCAGTGTCAGGCTGCCCAGGAGGACCAGTGGATTGTCCAGGAGAGCGGGTTTATCCCCCAGGGACCAAGCAGGAGTCTGGGACACTTGACCCTGATGGAGAGAACCTCAGACAGGATCCCTCAGCACCTACACCAGAGAGAGCCAGATCGAGCCTGAGCCCTGAATGTGTCTGGATGTGAAGCAAGGGGCTGCTCTCTCTCATACAGGGCTGTTTCCAGACTCCCCAGCAAGGAGAGGGGGCGGGGGAAGGGTAAAGGTGGAGGGGGTGACTGGAGGAGTTGCGGGAGGGTAGGAGATGAGGGGCGAGGGAAGGAGGCAAGGGGCTGGTGTGTAGGGAGTGGAACCCTCATTCAGATCCTGCAGGAGTGCACTCCCAGGACCTCAGGCATTGCCATTCGTCAGTAACCTCCCCGCAGCTTTGCTCTCTCTCCATACGCCCACCCCCCCACCCCACCCCACCCCCAGCAGGGCTGTGTCCTCCTCAGGCTGACCAAGTTGTGACTCCAGGTCCAGCATCTGCTTCTCCAACTCCTCGATCCTGGAGTTCTGTCTCTTGTTCTGCTGGCAGAGTCTGGCCCACATTCCTGTGTAGCCTCATGGAGGGGAAAAACCTCAGCGGGTCATTCAATCCTCAAGCCCCTTAGCAATGATAGGGCAGGCTCGGCATCAGGGGAACATCCATTGCCTTCCTCAGCAGACTCCCAACGCCTCATCGACACAGACCTTCCTGACCCCGAGCACACAGGACTATGTCATTGGCACCCAAACAGGGAGGAAATGGGGTAGGTGAGCAGGGAGACAGGTGGGTGAGAGCGGAGTAGGGTGTGTGAGGGGGTTAATAATTGGGTAGGTGAGGGGGATAAAGGGGTAGGTGAAGAGAGAGTGGTGTAGATGAGGGGGGATTGGGGTAGGTGAGGAGGGAATGGGGTAGGTGAAGGGAGGGTGGGGTAGGTAAGGAGGGAATGGAGTAGGTGAAGGGTGAATGGCGTAGGTGAGGGGGTAATGTGGTGGATGAGGGGTAACGTGATAGGTGAGGGGTAATGTGGTAGGTGAATGGGTAATGGGTAGGTGAGGAGAGGATGGGGTAGGTGAGGGGATGTGGGATGTGTGTGGGGGTAATGGGGTGGGTGAGGGGGTAATATAGAACATAGAACATAGGTCAGTACAGCACAGTACGGGCCCTTCGGCCCACAATGTTGTGCCGAACTTTTACCATAAATCTAAGGTCTATCCAACCTCCACCGCTACCTTATTCTATCATCCATATGCCTATTGAAGAGCCGCTTAAATGCCCCTAATGAGGCCGACTCCACTACCCTCTCCAGCAATGCATTCAATGCCCCTACCACTCTCTGAGTAAAGAACCTACCTCTGACGTCTCCCCTATATCTACCTCTACTCACTTTAAAACTATGCCCCTTCGTAATAGCTACCTCCACCCGAGGAAAAAGTCTCTGGCTGTCTACTCTATCTATACCTCTGATCATCTTGTACACCTCTATCAAGTCACCTCTCATCCTTCTTCGTACTAAAGAGAAAAGCCCTAGCTCTCTCAACCTGTCCCCATAAGACCTTCCCTCCATTCCAGGCAACATCCGGGTAAATCTCCTCTGCACCTTTTCCAACGCTTCCACATCTTTCCTGTAATGAGGCGACCAGAACTGGACACAATACTCCAGATGTGGCCGAACCAGGCTTTTGTATAGCTGGAGCATAACTTCACGGCTCTTGAACTCAATCCCTCTATTAATGAAAGCTAACACACCATACGCCTTCTTAACAACTCTATCCACCTGGGTGGCAGCTTTCAGGGAACTGTGGACATGAACCCCAAGATCCCTTTGCTCCTCCACACTGCCAAGAATCTTTCCGTTAACCCTGTATTCTGCTTTCAAGTTTGTCCTTCCAAAATGAATCACCTCACACTTTTCAGGGTTAAACTCCATCTGCCACTTCTCAGCCATCACTTCTCAGCCCAGCTCTGCATCCTATCAATGTCCCTTTGTAACCTAGAACAGCCCTCCGCACTGTCCACAACGTGACCCACCTTCATATTGTCCCCAAACTTACTAATCCACCTTCCACTCCATCATCCAAATCATTTACAAAAATCACAAATAGAAGAGGACCCAGAACAGATCCTTGTGGAACACCACTTGTAACTGAGCACCATGTTGAATATTTTCCGTCCACTACCACCCTTTGTCTTCTAAGGGTCAGCTAATTCTGAATCCAATCTGCCACATTTCCCCCTGTCCCATGCCTCCTTACCTTCTGCATGAGCCTACCATGGGGAACCTTATCAAACGCCTTACTTAAATCCATGTATACCACATCCACTGCTCTACCTTCATCCACGTGTTTGGTCACCTCTTCAAAGAATTCAATAAGGTTTGTGAGGCATGATCTACCCCTCAAATCGATGCTGACTGTCATGAATCAAACTGTGCCTTTCCAAGTGATCATAAATCCTATCTCTCAGAGCCCTTTCCAATAATTTGCCCACCACTGATGTAAGACTAACTGGCCTGTAATTTCCGGGGTTATCCCTATTCCCTTTTTTGAGCAAGGGAATGACGTTCGCCTCTCTCCAATCTTCCGGCACTATACCCGTGGACAGTGAGGATGAAAAGATCATCGCCAAAGGCCCTGCGATCTCTTCCCTCGCTTCCCATAGAATCCTTGGATAAATCCCATCAGGCTCGGGGGACTTATCTATCTTCAAGTTCCTGAAAATTCCGAGCATATCTTCCTTACTAACATCGACCTCCTCTAGCCTACCAGCCTGTTTCACACTGTCCTCCTCTACAACTAGGACCCTCTCAGTTGTGAATACTGAAGAAAATTATTCATTAAGGACCTCTTCTATCTCTTTAGGCTCCGTGCACAAATTCCCTTTACAATCCTTGATCAGCCCTACCCTTTC
Source organism: Rhincodon typus (assembly GCF_021869965.1). Classification (NCBI taxonomy): domain Eukaryota; kingdom Metazoa; phylum Chordata; class Chondrichthyes; order Orectolobiformes; family Rhincodontidae; genus Rhincodon; species Rhincodon typus. The sequence continues at coordinate 15,108 of NW_025966543.1, forward strand.
TCTGGTCATTCTCTTATTTCTCATGTACGTGTAAAAAGCCTTGGAGTTTTCCTTGATCCTATCTGCCAAGGTTTTCTCATGCCCCCTTATAGCTCTCCTAAGCCTTTTCTTCAGTTCCTTCCCGGCTAACTTGTATCCCTCTAAAGCCTTCCCCGTTCCTTGTTTCCTAAACCTTACATAAGCATCCTTCTTCCTCTTAACGAGTCATTCGACCTCTCCTGTGAACCATGGCTCCCTCACTCGACCGCATCTTCCCTGCCTGCTAGGGACAAACATATTGAACACACACAGTATGCATTCCTTAAACAATCTCCACATTTCTGTGGTGCTCTTCCCTGACAGCATCTGTTCCCACTTTATGTTACCCAGTTCTTGCCGAACAGAATTGAAATTACCCTTCCCCCAATCATAAACCTTATCCTGCTGTATGTACCTGTCCTTTTCCATGACTATTGTAAAAGTAACAGTTATGATCGCTACTGCCAAAATGCTCTCCTCCCAACAGGTCTAACACTTGGCCCGGTTCATTGCCAAGCACCAAATCCAAAGTGACCTCTCCTTATGTTGGTCTATCTACATACTGTGTCAGGAATCCTTCCTGAAATCACTGGACAAAATCCGCTCCATCTAAACTATTACAACTAAAATGTTTCCAATCAATATTTGGAAAGTTGAAGTCACCCATGACTACAACCCTGTAACTTCTGCACCTTTCCAGTACCTGCCTCCCAATCCACTCCTCCACTTCTCTGCAACTATTAGGGGGTCTGTAAAAAACCCCCAACAAAGTGACTGCTCCTTTCTTGTTCCTGACCTCAACCCAAACTGACTGAATAGACATATCATTCTCGAACTGCCTTTCAGTAGCTACTATACTAGCCCTGACTAGCGATGCCACTCCCCTGCCTCTCTTTTTTTGGGTAATGGGGGCTGAGGTGGTAATAGGGTGGGTGAGGGGATAGTGGGGTGGGTGAGGGGGTAGTGGGGCGGGTGAGGGGGTAATGGGCGGGTGAGGGGGGGCAGACTGCATATATTACCTGATCCGATCTTGATGAGACCATTGTGTTGAATGAAGATGGTGTCACAGGTCAGTGTCCCATGAATGAGGGGGGGCTCCCAGGCATGTAGATAACTGAGGGATTGGATACAAATTCAGACATTAATCCATCACCCCACCCCAGGGAACAGAACACTCCCCACACTCTATCTCCCTGATTGTACAATACACAGTGAAAAAGCCCACCCGACACTCAATACAATATTCACTCCGGGACCTGGGTGTCACTGGCTGGGTCAGCATTTATTGCCCATCCCTAGTTGCCCCTTGAGAAGGTGGTGGTGAGCTGCCTTCTTGAACTGCTGCAGTCCTCCTGCTGTAGGTTGGCCCACAATGCCCTGAGGGAGGGAATTCCAGGATTTTGACCCAGTGACAGTGAAGGAATGGCAATATATTTCCAAGTCAAGATGGTGAGTTACTTGGAGGGGAATTTGGAGGTGATGGTGTTCCCATGTATCTGCTGCCCTTGTCCTTCTGGATGGGAGTGGTTGTGGGTTTGGAAGGTGCTGTCTGAGGATCTTTGGTGAATTTCTGCAAAGCATCTTGTAGATCGTACACACTGCTGCTACTGAGCGTCGGTGATGGAGGGAGTGGATGCTTGTGGATGTGGTGCCAATCAAGCGGCTGCTTTGTCCTGGATGGTGTCAAACTTCTTGAGTGTTGTTGGGGCTACACCCATCCAGACAAGTGGGGAGTATTCCATCACACTCCTGACTTGTGCCTTGTAGATGGTGGGACAGGCTTTGGGGAGTCAGGAGGTGAGTTACTCGCTGCAGGATTCCCAGCTTCTGGCCTGCTCTTGTAGCCACTGTGTTAATGTGGTGAGTCCAGTTGAGTTTCTGGTCAATGGTAACCACCAGGATGTTGATAGTGGGGGATTCAGTGATGGTAACACCATTGAGTGTCAAGGGGCAGTGGTTAGATTGTCTCTCATTGGTGATGGTCATAGCCTGGCATTTGTGTGGCGTGAATGTCACTTTCCACTTGTCAGCCTGAGTCTGGATATTGTCCAGATCTTGTTGCATTTGAACATGGACTGCTTCAGTATCTGAGGAGTCACGAATGGTGCTGAACATTGTGCAATCATTGGCGAACATCCCCACTTCTGACCTTATGATGGAGGGAAAGTCATTGATGAAGCAGCTGAAGATGGTTGGGCTGAGGACACTCCCTTGAGGAACTCCTGCAGAGATGTCCTGGAGCTGAGATGATTGACCTCCCACAACCACAACCATCTTCCTATGTGTCAGGTATGACTCCAACCACTGGAGCGTTTGCCCCCTGATACCCATTGATTCCAGTTTTGCTCGGGCTCCTAGATGCCACATTTGCTTGAATGCAGCCTTGATGCCAAGGGCTGTCACTCCCACCTCACCTCTGGAATTCAGCTCTTTTGTCCATGTTTGAACTAAGGCCGTAATGAGGTCAGGAGCTGAGTGGCCCTGGCAGAACCCAAACTGGGCGTCACTGAGCAGGTTATTGCTGAGCAGGTGCTGCTTGATAGCGCTGTTACTGACACCTTCCATCACTTTACTGATGATCGAGAGGAGGCTGATGGGGCGGTAATTGGCCGGGTTGGATTTGTCCTGTTTTTTGTGTATAGGACAAACTGGGCAATTTTCCACATTGTCGGTTAGATACCAGTGTTGTAACTGCACTGGAACAGCTTGGCTCCGGGAGCGGCAAGTTCACACAAGTAATCCTGTTTGGTGGCTTCACCAGGTTGATACCTCATCTTTAGGTATGCCTGATGCTGCTCCTGGCATGCCCTCCTGCATTCTCCATTGAACCAGGGTTGATCCCCTGGCTTGATGGTAATGGTTGAGTGGGGGATATACCGGGCCATGAGGTTACAGATTGTGCTGGAGTACAATTCTGCTACTGTTGATGGCCCTTAGCACCTCATGGATGCCCAGTCTTGAGTTGCTAGATCTGTGCGAAGTCTGTCCCATTGAGCACGGTAATAGTGCCACACAACACGATGGAGGTTGTTCTCAATGTGAAGTCGGGACTTTGTTTCCACAAGGACTGTGCGATGGTCACTCTTAGCGTTACTGTCATGGACAGATACATCTGCAGTTGGCAGATTGGTAAGGATGAGGTCAAATATGTGTTTCCCTCTTGTTGGTTCCCTCACCACCTGCCGCAGACCCAGTCTAACAGCTATGTCCTCTAGGACCCAACCAGCTTGATCAGTAATACTGTTGCCGAGCCACTCTTGGTGGTGGACATTTACATTTTATTTGCAGGATTTATTCACAGGATATGGGCTTTATTCACTGGATCACCATTTGTTACCCCCCACAAAGGGCAGTTCAGAGTCATATTGCTGTCATGAGCAGACCAGGTAAGGATGGCAGACATCATTCTTTAAAGGCTATGAGTGAAGGAGGTTTTTTTTTTCAAACAATCAACAAATGTTACATGGTCATCATTAGATTGTTAATTCCTGAATTTTATTTAGGGGCAGCACAGTGGCTCAGTGGTTAGCATTGCTGCCTCACAGCATCAGGGACCCGGGTTTGATTCCACCCTTGGGCGACTGTCTGTGTGGAGTTTACAAGTTCTCCTTTTATCTGCTCCAGTTCCCTCCCACTGCCCAAATATGGGCAGGCTGGGTGGATTTGCGATGAAAAATGTAGGGTTTCAGGGATAGGGATTCTCTTTGAAGAGCTGGGATGGGTTGAATGGCCTGCTTCCACACTGTAGGGATTCTTCTGAATTCAAATTCCACCAGCTGTTGCGGCAGGATTTGAACCTGTGTCCCTAGAACATTTTCTGACTGTCTGGATTAATATTCTGGCAATAATACCACTGGGCCATCGCTCCTCTTCTGCTATTTTGCCTTCTGTTCTTACAATCATCAGAGTTTCTAGCTTCCAGATAATCTAGCACACAGCCCTGACAAACTCCTGCAGAGATGTCCTGGAGCTGAGATGACTGACCCCAAACAACCACGACTATCAAAGTCAGATAATTTAGAAGGACAGACCTGAACCTAATCTTTACAGGATTCAGAACATTCTGGAAGCACCCAGCTGATCATGTGTCTCCAAATCAACACCCGCTCTCCCAGTTTGTTCTCATATCCATGACCAAAGTGAATGGCCACAGTATATGGGGCTATCAGGCAGAGAGGGAGGAGAGTTACAGACAGACCAGGATGTACCTGCTGCATTGCTGCCCGGGGATGTCTGCTGGAGAATCTGTCAGACCCAACAAAGAGAAAGAAGACAAATGACTAACCTGAGAGCAGATAGGATCTGGGTACACCATCGTCGCCAGGCCTGTGGGCAGGAACACAGAGAGGAGGCAAAGGATGCAGAGACAGAGACACTCTCACACACACTCCCTCCCTCCCTCTGTCTCTCACACACACTCCCTCCCTCCCTCTGTCTCTCACACACACTCACTCCCTCCCTCTGTCTCTCACACACACTCACTCCCTCCGTCTCTCACACACACTCCCTCCCTCCCTCTGTCTCTCACTCACACTCCCTCCCTCCCTCTGTCTCTCACACACACACACTCCCTCCATCTCACACACACACACTCCCTCCATCTCACACACACACACACACACACTCTCCCTCTCACACACACACACACAATCTACCACACACACACACACACACACACTCTCCTTCTCACATTCACACACACACACACACACACACACTCTCCTTCTCACATTCACACAC
>NW_025966543.1:19965-39431 GCF_021869965.1 Rhincodon typus
ACCGACTGAGTCACAGAGACTGACAGTCGCACACCGACTGAGTCACACAGAGACTGACAGTCGCACACCGACTGACACACAGAGACTGACAGTCGCACACCGATTGACACACAGAGAGACTGACAGTCGCACACCGATTGACACACAGAGACTGACAGTCGCACACCGACTGACACACACAGACCGACCGTCGCACACCGACTGACACACAGAGACTGACAGTCGCACACCAACTGACACACAGAGAGACTGACAGTCGCACACCGACTGACACACAGAGACTGACAGTCGCACACCGACTGACACACAGAGACTGACAGTCGCACACCGACTGACACACAGAGACCGACAGTCGCACACCGACTGAGTCACAGAGACTGACAGTCGCACACCGACTGACACACACAGAGACTGACAGTCGCACACCGACTGACACACAGAGACTGACAGTCGCACACCGATTGACACACAGAGAGACTGACAGTCGCACACCGATTGACACACAGAGACTGACAGTCGCACACCGACTGACACACACAGACCGACCGTCGCACACCGACTGACACACAGAGACTGACAGTCGCACACCGACTGACACACAGAGACTGACAGACACACAGAGATACTGACAGTCGCACACCGACTGACACACAGAGACTGACAGTCGCACACCGACTGACACACAGAGACTGACAGTCGCACACCGACTGACACACAGAGACTGACAGTCGCGCACCGACTGACACACAGTGACTGACAGTCGCGCACCGACTGACACACAGAGAGACTGACAGTCGCACACCAACTGACACACAGAGATTGACAGTCGCACACCGACTGACACACAGACAGACTGACAGTCGCACACCGACTGACACACACAGAGACTGACAGTCGCACACCGACTGAGACTCAGAGACTGACAGTCGCACACCGACTGACACACAGAGATACTGACAGTCGCACACCAACTGACACATAGAGATGGACAGTCGCACACCGACTGACACACAGAGATTGACAGTCGCACACCGACTGACACACAGACAGACTGACAGTCGCACACCGACTGACACACACAGAGACTGACAGTCGCACACCGACTGAGACTCAGAGACTGACAGTCGCACACCGACTGACACACAGAGACTGACAGTCGCACACCGACTGAGTCACAGAGACTGACAGTCACACACTGACTGAGACTCAGAGACTGACAGTCGCACACCGACTGACACACAGAGACTGACAGTCGCGCACCGACTGACATACAGAGACTGACAGTTGCACACCGACTGACACACACAGAGAGACTGACAGTCACACACTGACTGACACACAGTGACTGACAGTCGCGCACCGACTGACACACAGAGACTGACAGTCGCACACCGACTGACACACAGAGACTGACAGTCACACACCGACTGACACACACAGAGAGACTGACAGTCACGCACCGACTGACACACAGAGACTGACAGTCGCGCACCGACTGACACACAGAGACTGACAGTCGCACACCGACTGACACACAGAGACTGACAGTCGCGCACCGACTGACACACAGAGACTGACAGTCGGACCAATAGGCATTTTGATAGATTTGAATGACAGCCAACCAGGGTGTGTAAACAACAAATCATGATCAATGTGAGGGCCCCTGAGACGGTGCAGAGAGATTTCCCAGAATGGTTCCAGGGATGAGGGGCTTCAGTTACTGAGTGAGGTTGGAGAATCTCCTTGGAGCAGGGGGCAGTGAGGGAGATTCGATCGAGGTGTATGAGATTCTGATTGGTACCTGCCTCACAATTCCTCTCAGCTTCTTACCTCCAAGGCACAGATTCCGAACGCAAAAATATCCAGAGCGGTTGTGTCCTTACCCTGACCTAGAAACACAAGGAGGAATAGCAAGAGGCAATGTATGAAAACAGCAAAAAAAGCAAGTTTACCAGCATTTGGTCAATTTCCCTCTAAACCCTTCCTATTCATATACCCATCCAGAAGCCTTTTAAATGCTGTAATCATACCAGCCTCCTCCACTTCCTCTGGCAGCTCATTCCTTACATACACCACCCTCTGTGTCAAAAAGTTGCCCCACAGGTCCCTTTTAAATCTTTCCCCTCTCACCTTAAACCCATGCCCTTTAGTTTTGGTCTCCTCTACCCTAGGGGAAAGGACCTTGGCTACTCACCCTGTCCATGCCCCTCATGATTTTATAAACCTCAATAAGGTCACCCCTCGGCCTCCGACGCTCCTGGGAAAATAGCTCCAGTCTAGGAGACGGTAAAGACTGCAGATGCTGGAAGCCACAGTCTATGGTGTGAGGTTGAAAAAGCACAGCAGGTGAGGCAGCATCAGAGCAGCAAGAATCCTGAGAGAGGGTCTCCACCCAAAACATTGACTTTCCTGCTCCTCTGATGCTGTCTGACCTGCTGTGCTTTTCCAACCTCAGACAATAGCCCCAGCCTATTCAGCCTCTTCCTGTAGCTCAAACCCTCCAACCCTGGCAACATCCTTGTAAATCTTTTCAAGTTTCACAACATCCTTCCTATTGCAGGGAGACCAGAATTATATGCAGTATTCCAATAGTGGCTGAGCCAATGTCCTGTACAGCTGCAACATGACCCTCCCAAATCCTATACTCAATGCACTGACCAATAAGGGCAAGCGTACCGAACACCTTCTTCACCGCCCTGTCTACCTGCGACTCCACTTTCAAGGAACTATGAACCTGCACTCCACGGTCTCTATGTTCAGTAACACTCCCCAGGACCCTACCATGAAGTGTGTAAGTCCTGCCCTGATTTGCCTTTCCAAAATACAGCACCTCACATTTATCTAAAATAAACTCCATCGGCCACTCCTTGGCCCATTGGCCCATCGACCGAGGTCCCTTTGTACTCTGAGGTAACTTCTTTGCTGCCCATAATTTAGGATATCAGGTCGGTATGGATGAGTTGGACCTAAGGGTCTGTTTCTGTGTTGTACATCTCTATGACTCTGTGTGACCATGTGAGTACAGTTATCAATCACAAAGCTCTGGGAGGGTCTTTCCTATGAATAGCGACAGGGGAACTCTGCTCCAAGTGATATCAAAGTAATCGTGGCCTGGTGGGATTACCATGATGCAATATATCCAGAGACCCATGTACTGTCCTGCAGATCCAGGTTCAAATCCTGCCACGGAAGATGGTGGTATTTGAATTAAATGAAAAAAAAATCTGGAATTAAATGATGACCGTGAATCCATTGCCAATTCTTCGGGGAAAAACCCATCTGGTTCACTAATGCCCTTTAGGGAAGGAAACGGCCATCCTTACCTGGTCTGGCCTACATGTGACTCCAGGCCCACAGCAATGTGGTTGACTGTTAAACTGGGCAATAAATAAATGCTGGCCTAGCCAGTGATGCCCTCCCACACAGAGACAAGGAGGGACAGAGAGACACTATTTGACTACAATTGCTGGAAAAACTCAGCAGGCCTGGCAGCATCTGTGGAGAGAAAGCAGAGTTAATGTTTTGGGTCCAGTGACCCTTCTTCACAGCACAGTTTCTAGGGCTTTTGTTTTTGTTTCTGATTTCCAGTTCTTTCAGGTTTTTTTTGTTTATCCAGTCACTCTGAATGGGGCATCTGGTTCTGGTTACTCTGAATATCACGGCCTGCAATATCCCCCACAATTATCATCAGGCCAAGGATCAACTCTGGTTCAATGAAGAGTGTATAAGCCTGCTCTTTGTAAACAGGACAAATCCAACCCGGCCAATTACCGCCCCATCAGTCTCCTCTCGATCATCAGTAAAGTGATGGAAGGTGTCAGTAACAGTGCTATCAAGCAGCACCTGCTCAGAAATAACCTGTTCAGTGATGCCCAGTTTGGAAATAACATTCTTACCTCACAAGTGCCAGGCGATGGTCATCTCCATCTCAACAAGAGAGAATCTAACCACCAGTTCTGTGACATTTGATGGCATCATCACTGAATTTAGCTCTAACTGTGCCCAAGCCTCTTTTCATTTAGTCATGAGATGTGGGTAGTAACGGTCTTGGGTTTGGAAGGTGCTGTCTGAGGATCTTTGGTGAATTTCTGCAGCGCATTTTGTAGATAGTACACACTGCTGCGACTGAGCGTCGGTGGTGGAGGGAGTGGATCTTGAAGGAGGTGTTTGGGATTCTTTGAAGGCAGTTACAGATTTGGCAACCAATCCTTTTTTCTGATTTATCTGAGACAGCAGCATTAATTAATATAAACCTTCTCCAGTAACATTAGCAACCTGCCCACTCCCCACCCCACAAGGAACAGAGTCCCAGCTCCTTTCTGGTATGACCCTTCTACACAGCCCATTTCCCCAAGGACAGTTCCAAGGTCCCACTGATCCAAAGCTCTCTGTCCTGGCCCAACTTTCCTTACACTGATCCCAAGTAATGATCCCAAACTCTGACCTTTCACCCATCCCTGTCCCCAGCTGTAAATGATCAATTCTTCAATGAAGACTCAGTCAGGCTGAGCTCTGTTCCCCTGGGGAGAGCTGTTCCTGCAGCTTCGGGACAAAGTCACATTTCATAGAATCCCTACATTGTGGAAACAGGCCATTTGGCCCATCAAGTCCACAGTGAACCTCCAAAGAACATCCCACCCAGACCTACTGCCCTACCCTATCCCTGTAACCCCACATTTCGTATGGCCATCCACCCTAACCTGTACATCTTCGGACTGTGGGAGGAAACCGGAACACCCGGAGGGAACCCACACAGACACGGGGAGAATGTGCAAACTCAGAGAGTTGCGGAATCGAACCCAGGTGCCTGGCGCTGTGAGGCAGGAGCATTAACCACTGAGCCACCGTGTTACCCATTTACCATCATATTCTGGAGCAAAAAAGTGACGGATCTTCTGCTCTTCCCTGGGACTTCTCAGTGAGGTCTTCGGAGATTCTGCCAGAACTGGGAGCCAAAACGTAAAGATAATTTACCAATAGCCCAAAAATCACAAAGACAGCATCAAAAACCAGTGCTGAATAGATCAGATAACAGAGAGAAAATGAGAGAGGCTGAGAGCGAGGGGTGAGAAAGAGACAGAGGGGAGATGGGGTGCGGGACAGAGAGAGGGAGACAGACAAACAGAGAGGCAGGGACTGAAAGAGACAAAGTCTGAGGCAAACATAGAGATAGAGACAATGAGAGGCAGATAAACAGATGGAGAGAAACAGAAAGAGAAGTAGCAACATGGCTGGAGACATAGACTAAGCAAATGACAGACAGGGAGAGCAAGATAGAGAGAGAGAGTGAGAGACACAGGAAGGACAGAAAGACAGAGTGAGAGACAGAGAGAGAGAATGAAAGGTTGCAGGAGAGGTAGAAAGTGCAGGGAGGAGAGAGAGAGAGATGATGGATTTCATTTGATTATAGTTTTGGATCCTGTTTGATGTCCTTTGTCTTAAGCATTCAATGTTGTTGAGGATATCCATGAGAGAACTGTTCTGAGGAAGGATCACCGGACCCAAAACGTTAACTCTGATTTTTCCTTCACAGATGCTGCCAGACCTGCTGAGCTTTTCCAGCAACTTCTGTTTTAGTTCCACAGAAATCATGGGATTTCTCATCTCTCTGGGAATTACAGAATATGTTCAGAAAGTGGAGTGGATGGTCCCGAGGGATGTGACCTTAATGGATAAGTGAGCAGGTCTGAGGTGCTGCATGCATTAGTCAGTCCTGTCCCTCGTGCTGCTTCACAACAGCAATACACAGACAGAGAGAGGGCTCACCATTTAAACATTTGGGAGTGCCTATTTAAAACAGAGACGACAAAACATTATTTCTCTCAGAGGGTTGAGTGTCTTTAGAATTCCCTTCCTCCAAAAGGAGTGGATGCAGAACCTTTGAATATTTTTAAGGCAGAGGTAGATAGATTCTTGATGACCAAGACGGTGACAGATTATTAGGGATATAGAGTCAAGGTTAAAATGAGGGTCAGCCATGGTCTAATAGAATGGTGGAACAGGATCAAAGGGCTGAGTGGCCTCTTTTCGATTATACAAACAAGGATCGAGAGTAGACTGATGGGGCAGTAATTGGCCGGGTTGGATTTGTCCTGCTTTTTGTGTACAGGACATACCTGGGCAATTTTCCACATTGTCAGGTAGATGCCAGGGCTGTAACTGTACTGGAACAGCTTGGCTCGGGGAACGGCAAGTTCTGGAGAACAAGTCTTCAGTACCATTGCCGGAATGTTGTCAGGGCCCGTAGCCTCTGCAATATCCAATGTCTTAAAACTTTTCTTGATATCACATGGAGTGAATCAAATTGGCTGAAGACTGGTATCTGTGACGCTGGGGACTACTGGAGGAGGGAGAGATGGATCATCCACTCAGCACTTCTGGTTGAAGATTGCTGCGAATACTTCAGCCTTGTCTTTTGCCCTGATGTGCTGGGCTCTTCCATCATTGAGGATGGGGATTTTTGTGGAGCCTCCTCCTCCAGTGAGTTGTCCAGTCACAATTAGACACAAAAGTATGGAAAGTAGGTGCAGGAGCAGGCCATTCGGCCCTTCAAAGAACAAAGAACAAAGAAAATTACAGCACAGAAACAGGCCCTTCGGCCCTCCAAGCCTGCGCCGATCCAGATCCTCTATCTAAACCTGCCGCCTATTTTCCAAGGATCAGAATCTCTCTGCTCCCTGCCCATTCATGTATCTGTCTAGATATATCTTAAATGACACTATCGTGCCCGCCTCTACCACCTCCGCTGGCAACGCGTTCCAGGCACCCACCACCCTCTGCGTAAAGAACTTTCCACGCGTATCTCCCTTAAACTTTTCCCCTCTCACCTTGAAATCGTGACCCCTAGTAATTGAGTCCCCCACTCTGGGAAAAAGCTTCTTGCTATCCACCCTGTCTATACCTCTCATGATTTTGTAGACCTCAATCAGGTCCCCCCTCAACCTCTGTCTTTCTAATGTAAATAATCCTAATCTACTCAACCTCTCTTCATAGCTAGCGCCCTCCATACCAGGCAACATCCTGGTGAACCTCCTCTGTACCCTCTCCAAAGCATCCACATCCTTTTGGTAATGTGGCAACCAGAACTGTACGCAGTATTCCAAATGTGGTCGAACCAAAGAGCCTGCTCTGTCATTTAACATGACCATGGAGGCAGTAAGGACGGCAGATGCTGGAAGCGAGAGTCAATAAACGTGGAGCTGGAAAAGCACAGCCGGTTAGACAGCATCCGAGGAGCAGGAAAGTCAACGTTTTGGGCCAAAACTCTTTGTCAGGACTGAGAAGGGGGAGGGGAGCCCAGAAATAAATAGAGGGGTGGGTGTGGGGGTGGCGTGGGGTTGGGGGGACGGTAGGTTAGATGGTGATATGTAGATGCAGGTAGATGGTGATTGTGGTTGATCAGTGGGAAGGGTGGAGTAGATAGGTGGGTCAGAAGATGGACAGGTTGGGGGAGAAGAGATTGGTGATGGAGGTAGGGCATCACCATCTTCAAAGTCTCTCTACCCTCAACCTGTCCATCTTCCCACTCACCTACCCTCCACCCAGCCCCATCCCCCTCCCTATATTTATTTCTGGGCTCCCCTCCCCAGTCCTGACTAAGGGTTTTGGCCCGAAACATTGACTTCCTGCTCCTGGGATGCTGTCTGACCTGCTGTGCTTTTCCAGCTCCACATTTATTGACTCCACATGAACCTGGCTGATCATCCAACTGAGTCCCCTGTTCCTGCTTTCTCTCCATACCCCTGGGTCCCATTAGCCCTAAGAACTATATCTAACTCTTTCTTGAAAATACTCAATGCTTTAACCTCAGCTGCATTCCCTGGCAGTGAATTCCCCACTCTCTGGCTGAAGGTATTTCTCCTCATCTCTGTCTGAAATGGTTCACCCTGTATCCTTAGACTATGACCACTGGTTCTGGAACATAGCAACATAGAAAGTAGGTGCGGGAGTAAGCCAATTCGGCCCTTTAAGACTGCACCATCTTTCAGTGTGATCGTGGCTGATCCTGCAACCTCAGTATCCCATTCCCACCCTCTCCCCATATCCCTTGATCCCTTTAGCAGCAGGGTCACGACCAGCTCCCTCTTGAATATATCTAATGAACTGGCCCCAATAGCTTCCTGTGGGAGAGAATTCCTCAGGTTCACAACTCTCTGGGTGAAGAAATTCTTCCTCATCTCAATCCTGAATGGCTTACCCCTTATTCTTAGAATATCAGGAACATCCTTCATTCCTGCATTTACACTGCCTAGCCTTGTTAGAATTTTACAGGTTTCTATGAGACCGCCCCGTCCCCCCAACCCACCCCCACATTCTTCTAAACTCCCGTGAGTATGGTCCCAACTGATTCAGTCTCTCCTCATATGTCAGTCCTGCCACCCCAGGAATCAGTCTGGTAAACCCTTCACTGCACTCCCTCCATCACCAGAGCATCCCCTCGATAAGGAAACTAAACCTGCAGACAATACTCCAGATGTGGTTTCACCAAGGCCCTGTATAACCGCACATCCCTGCTCCTGCCCTCAAAACCTCTCACAATGAAGGCCAACATACCATTTACCTTCTTCACCACCTGCTGCACCTGCATGCTTACTTACAGTCCCAGCACCGATCTGAACCATTAGTGTGTACTGTGCATAGCTGGGTACCCCACTAGTCACTGCCTGTGACTTGGGTAAAAGACCTGGTTAGTCCTACTGTCTGTCTCCTGTTTACCAACTCAGTTCTCTCTCCATCTCAGTACACAACCCCAATTCCACCCACTTTCATTTTACACAATAATCTCTAATATGTCACTTTGTCAAAAGCTTTATGAAAGTCCAAGTCAACCATGAGTTCCACGTGATCAGTTCCACTAGTTACATCCTCAAAGAATTCCAGTCGATTTGTCGAGCCTGATTTCCCTTTGGTAAATCCATGCTGACTGTCCAATCTTGTCACTGTTTTCCAAGCGCTTTGCTGCTAAATCTTTTATAATGGACTCGAGTATACTCCCACAATCAATGGGGAGGTGATGGCCTAGTGGTATTATCGTTGGACTGTTAACCCAGAGACCCAGATAACATTCTAGGGACCCAGGTTCAGATCCTGCCACAGCAGATGGTGGAATTTGAATTCAATAAAATATCTGGAATTAAGGATTTAATGATGACCATGAATCCATTGTCGATTGTTGGAAAAACCCACCTGTTTCACTAATGCCCTTTAGGGAAAGAAACTGGCATCCTTACCTGGTCCGGCCTACATGTGACTCCAGGCCCACAGCAATGTGGTTGACTCTGAGCAATTCAGGATGGGCAATAAATACTGCCTAGACAGTGACACCCTCATTCTGTTCATGAATAAAGGATTGTCTGACTCTATGGTCTGTAATTTCTTGATTACATGTTACCTTTTTTAAATAGAGGAGTTACATTAGCTCCCCTCCAATCTGTCAGAACTGTTTCAGACTCTATCGAATCTTGGACAATGACCACCAACGCAGCCATTATTTCTAGAGTATTCCCTTCAATACTCTGGGATGAGGTTTATCAGGTCCTCAAGACTTTTCAGTTTTTAAACCCATTAATTTCCCGGTACAATTTCCTCACTAATTGTGGGGGATCTGCCAATCAACAGTGATTCCCTCACCACCAATGAAGAGTCAGAAATCTGAGAATCCCAGTGAAGAAGTGAGCATGAATAAACACATAAATAAATACTGTGTCTGAATAAAGAGACTTACCATTGGCAAACATCCTGTGCCAGACTGGGACATCATCGGAGAGTCCGGGAATATCAGCAGATCATAGGGAGGGAGGGAGAGAGGTGGGGGGGAGGGGAGAGATAGAGAGAGAGAGAGAGAGGGAGAGGGAGAGGGAGAGACAGAGACAAAGGGAGACAGAGAGAGAGAAAACAGATGGGAGGGAGAGAGAGAAAGACGGGGGGAGAGAGAGAGAGAGCGAAAGGGGGGGAAGACACAGAGAGAGAGAAACAGATGGAGACAAACACAGAGAGAGAGAGGGAGACAGAGACAGGTACACACAGACAGAGAGAGAGCCAGAGGGAAAGATGGATAGAGAGAGAGAGATACAGGGAAACAGAGAGAGAGAATCAGAGTGAGAGAGGGAGAGACAGAGCGAGGGAGAGAGAGTAAGAGAGATGGAGAGAGAGAGGGGTGACAGAAAGACAGAATGAGAGAGAGATGTGGGAGAGACAGCGAGAGACGCAGAGAGGCAGAAAGAATGGGAGAGAGGGAAAAAGAGAGAGGGAGAGAGACAGATGGAGATGAGTAAACGTACAAGTATTTCACTGGGTTATTTTCCTGATGGTTTATGTTTTGACTGGGTTTCAGTGAGTGAGCGTGAGGGTGAGGGTAATGGTGAGGGTGAGGAGGAGGGTAAATCATTGACCAGTTCTGAGCACAGACTGGGACAGGCCAGGAGGAACAGCTGGGTATGACAGGCCTGAGGGAGCCAAGTCACTCCCATCCCATTGGATCCTGCCCGACTGGATCCCGCCCCATTGGATCCTGCCCGACTGGATCCTGCCCCACTGGATCCCGCCCAACTGGATCCAGTTTCAGTTCGGCATCTCTCCCAAAATGAGGGTGCAGTTGTGTGGAATTCTAACTGAGGAACGTTCTAACCCATGTGAGCTGGGGTTCTCCATCAGACCCACTGAAGGGGGTAAATGTGTGACTATTAGGCCCTGTCCTTTCCCCTCAGTTCGGGCACAGTCAGGTGAACAGACTGTGTTTACATGTTGATGTAATTTGCTGACAACGATCCTTAAAAAAACAGTTTGTTTGTAGCCTCAAAGGAGCTCTGTCCCAAAAATTAAAATGTCAGAAGATTTTTGTAAATTTAACTGGGAATACTTCTTTGTGGGGGAATGAAGGTACACAGGCCGTGTGGGCTGTCCTAGGGCTTGTTGGATGGGCTGAAGGGCCTGCATGGTCCTGTTCCCCGATCCCTGGTAGGACCAGGGGGCATAGTCTTGGAGTAAAGGGGCACCAATTTAACACCGAAATGGGGAGGAATTTCTTCTCCCAGAGGGTTGAGAGTCTTTGGAACTCCTTGTCACAGAGATCTGTGGGGGCAGAGACCTTGTGGATATTTTAGGCTGGGATCAACAGATTCTTGATCAGTCAGGGGATCGAGGATGATGGGGAAAGGGCAGGAAAGTGGAGCAGGCTGAGTGGCCTCCTCCTGTTTCTATTTCTGATGGTGTCCTCCTGTGGAACCCCAGCTCCTCTGTGCTGCCTGCGTTGCGGGTGTAAACTGCTGGCAACAGCTCCCTGTTAACAGCTGCTCTTCCTGATACAGCTGGGGTGAGGGGGGGCATTGGAGTGCACACGGCTCCTCACAACAAGTTGACTGTGTCCCAGACCCCAATCAGGTCCTACCTAGAGACAGGTAGCTTCTGGAAGGAGTTACATAGACCCGAGAGTGTATGAGCAGGAGGTTGTGTGTCATCGCTGAGGCTGTGGAACCAGAGAATGGCAGCGTGAGCAGGAGCAGAGTGAGCTGCTATAAAGGTATCATTGGCTGGTCGTTGTCTGGGTGCAGAGATGTTCTAGCTCCTTCCTCTGGTTCCTGAATGTGAGCCTCAGCTCCTCAGCACTGACACAGAGCTGTCCTCTGTCCCCAAGGAGTCTGTATCTCTATGACAGCCGTCTGTCACCCATGGACAGGTGACTGGGAGAGTCACCCACACCACAAGGTGAACCATCTGCTGCCCAATCAGGGACCCAGATCCCTCCAACCTACCGACAGTCAGGGTGGCAGTGTCAGGCTGCCCAGGAGGACCAGTGGATTGTCCAGGAGAGCGGGTTTATCCCCCAGGGACCAAGCAGGAGTCTGGGACACTTGACCCTGATGGAGAGAACCTCAGACAGGATCCCTCAGCACCTACACCAGAGAGAGCCAGATCGAGCCTGAGCCCTGAATGTGTCTGGATGTGAAGCAAGGGGCTGCTCTCTCTCATACAGGGCTGTTTCCAGACTCCCCAGCAAGGAGAGGGGGCGGGGGAAGGGTAAAGGTGGAGGGGGTGACTGGAGGAGTTGCGGGAGGGTAGGAGATGAGGGGTGAGGGAAGGAGGCAAGGGGCTGGTGTGTAGGGAGTGGAACCCTCATTCAGATCCTGCAGGAGTGCACTCCCAGGACCTCAGGCATTGCCATTCGTCAGTAACCTCCCCGCAGCTTTGCTCTCTCTCCATACGCCCACCCCCCCACCCCACCCCACCCCCAGCAGGGCTGTGTCCTCCTCAGGCTGACCAAGTTGTGACTCCAGGTCCAGCATCTGCTTCTCCAACTCCTCGATCCTGGAGTTCTGTCTCTTGTTCTGCTGGCAGAGTCTGGCCCACATTCCTGTGTAGCCTCATGGAGGGGAAAAACCTCAGCGGGTCATTCAATCCTCAAGCCCCTTAGCAATGATAGGGCAGGCTCGGCATCAGGGGAACATCCATTGCCTTCCTCAGCAGACTCCCAACACCTCATCGACACAGACCTTCCTGACCCCGAGCACACAGGACTATGTCATTGGCACCCAAACAGGGAGGAAATGGGGTAGGTGAGCAGGGAGGCAGGTGGGTGAGAGCGGAGTAGGGTGTGTGAGGGGGTTAATAATTGGGTAGGTGAGGGGGATAAAGGGGTAGGTGAAGAGAGAGTGGTGTAGATGAGGGGGGATTGGGGTAGGTGAGGAGGGAATGGGGTAGGTGAAGGGAGGGTGGGGTAGGTAAGGAGGGAATGGAGTAGGTGAAGGGTGAATGGCGTAGGTGAGGGGGTAATGTGGTGGATGAGGGGTAACGTGATAGGTGAGGGGTAATGTGGTAGGTGAATGGGTAATGGGTAGGTGAGGAGAGGATGGGGTAGGTGAGGGGATGTGGGATGTGTGTGGGGGTAATGGGGTGGGTGAGGGGGTAATATAGAACATAGAACATAGGTCAGTACAGCACAGTACGGGCCCTTCGGCCCACAATGTTGTGCCGAACTTTTACCATAAATCTAAGGTCTATCCAACCTCCACCGCTACCTTATTCTATCATCCATATGCCTATTGAAGAGCCGCTTAAATGCCCCTAATGAGGCCGACTCCACTACCCTCTCCAGCAATGCATTCAATGCCCCTACCACTCTCTGAGGAAAGAACCTACCTCTGACGTCTCCCCTATATCTACCTCTACTCACTTTAAAACTATGCCCCTTCGTAATAGCTACCTCCACCCGAGGAAAAAGTCTCTGGCTGTCTACTCTATCTATACCTCTGATCATCTTGTACACCTCTATCAAGTCACCTCTCATCCTTCTTCGTACTAAAGAGAAAAGCCCTAGCTCTCTCAACCTGTCCCCATAAGACCTTCCCTCCATTCCAGGCAACATCCGGGTAAATCTCCTCTGCACCTTTTCCAACGCTTCCACATCTTTCCTGTAATGAGGCGACCAGAACTGGACACAATACTCCAGATGTGGCCGAACCAGGCTTTTGTATAGCTGGAGCATAACTTCACGGCTCTTGAACTCAATCCCTCTATTAATGAAAGCTAACACACCATACGCCTTCTTAACAACTCTATCCACCTGGGTGGCAGCTTTCAGGGAACTGTGGACATGAACCCCAAGATCCCTTTGCTCCTCCACACTGCCAAGAATCTTTCCGTTAACCCTGTATTCTGCTTTCAAGTTTGTCCTTCCAAAATGAATCACCTCACACTTTTCAGGGTTAAACTCCATCTGCCACTTCTCAGCCATCACTTCTCAGCCCAGCTCTGCATCCTATCAATGTCCCTTTGTAACCTAGAACAGCCCTCCGCACTGTCCACAACGTGACCCACCTTCATATTGTCCCCAAACTTACTAATCCACCTTCCACTCCATCATCCAAATCATTTACAAAAATCACAAATAGAAGAGGACCCAGAACAGATCCTTGTGGAACACCACTCGTAACACCACTTGTAACTGAGCACCATGTTGAATATTTTCCGTCCACTACCACCCTTTGTCTTCTAAGGGTCAGCTAATTCTGAATCCAATCTGCCACATTTCCCCCTGTCCCATGCCTCCTTACCTTCTGCATGAGCCTACCATGGGGAACCTTATCAAACGCCTTACTTAAATCCATGTATACCACATCCACTGCTCTACCTTCATCCACGTGTTTGGTCACCTCTTCAAAGAATTCAATAAGGTTTGTGAGGCATGATCTACCCCTCAAATCGATGCTGACTGTCATGAATCAAACTGTGCCTTTCCAAGTGATCATAAATCCTATCTCTCAGAGCCCTTTCCAATAATTTGCCCACCACTGATGTAAGACTAACTGGCCTGTAATTTCCGGGGTTATCCCTATTCCCTTTTTTGAGCAAGGGAATGACGTTCGCCTCTCTCCAATCTTCCGGCACTATACCCGTGGACAGTGAGGATGAAAAGATCATCGCCAAAGGCCCTGCGATCTCTTCCCTCGCTTCCCATAGAATCCTTGGATAAATCCCATCAGGCTCGGGGGACTTATCTATCTTCAAGTTCCTGAAAATTCCGAGCATATCTTCCTTACTAACATCGACCTCCTCTAGCCTACCAGCCTGTTTCACACTGTCCTCCTCTACAACTAGGACCCTCTCAGTTGTGAATACTGAAGAAAATTATTCATTAAGGACCTCTTCTATCTCTTTAGGCTCCGTGCACAAATTCCCTTTACAATCCTTGATCAGCCCTACCCTTTCTCTGGTCATTCTCTTATTTCTCATGTACGTGTAAAAAGCCTTGGAGTTTTCCTTGATCCTATCTGCCAAGGTTTTCTCATGCCCCCTTATAGCTCTCCTAAGCCTTTTCTTCAGTTCCTTCCCGGCTAACTTGTATCCCTCTAAAGCCTTCCCCGTTCCTTGTTTCCTAAACCTTACATAAGCATCCTTCTTCCTCTTAACGAGTCATTCGACCTCTCCTGTGAACCATGGCTCCCTCACTCGACCGCATCTTCCCTGCCTGCTAGGGACAAACATATTGAACACACACAGTATGCATTCCTTAAACAATCTCCACATTTCTGTGGTGCTTTTCCCTGACAGCATCTGTTCCCACTTTATGTTACCCAGTTCTTGCCGAACAGAATTGAAATTACCCTTCCCCCAATCATAAACCTTATCCTGCTGTATGTACCTGTCCTTTTCCATGACTATTGTAAAAGTAACAGTTATGATCGCTACTGCCAAAATGCTCTCCTCCCAACAGGTCTAACACTTGGCCCGGTTCATTGCCAAGCACCAAATCCAAAGTGACCTCTCCTTATGTTGGTCTATCTACATACTGTGTCAGGAATCCTTCCTGAACACACTGGACAAAATCCGCTCCATCTAAACTATTACAACTAAAATGTTTCCAATCAATATTTGGAAAGTTGAAGTCACCCATGACTACAACCCTGTAACTTCTGCACCTTTCCAGTACCTGCCTCCCAATCCACTCCTCCACTTCTCTGCAACTATTAGGGGGTCTGTAAAAAAACCTCCAACAAAGTGACTGCTCCTTTCGTGTTCCTGACTTCAACCCAAACTGACTGAATAGACATATCATTCTCGAACTGCCTTTCAGTAGCTACTATACTAGCCCTGACTAGCGATGCCACTCCCCTGCCTCTCTTTTTTTGGGTAATGGGGGCTGAGGTGGTAATAGGGTGGGTGAGGGGATAGTGGGGTGGGTGAGGGGGTAGTGGGGCGGGTGAGGGGGTAATGGGCGGGTGAGGGGGGGCAGACTGCATATATTACCTGATCCGATCTTGATGAGACCATTGTGTTGAATGAAGATGGTGTCACAGGTCAGTGTCCCATGAATGAGGGGGGGCTCCCAGGCATGTAGATAACTGAGGGATTGGATACAAATTCAGACATTAATCCATCACCCCACCCCAGGGAACAGAACACTCCCCACACTCTATCTCCCTGATTGTACAATACACAGTGAAAAAGCCCACCCGACACTCAATACAATATTCACTCCGGGACCTGGGTGTCACTGGCTGGGTCAGCATTTATTGCCCATCCCTAGTTGCCCCTTGAGAAGGTGGTGGTGAGCTGCCTTCTTGAACCGCTGCAGTCCTCCTGCTGTAGGTTGGCCCACAATGCCCTGAGGGAGGGAATTCCAGGATTTTGACCCAGTGACAGTGAAGGAATGGCAATATATTTCCAAGTCAAGATGGTGAGTTACTTGGAGGGGAATTTGGAGGTGATGGTGTTCCCATGTATCTGCTGCCCTTGTCCTTCTGGATGGGAGTGGTTGTGGGTTTGGAAGGTGCTGTCTGAGGATCTTTGGTGAATTTCTGCAAAGCATCTTGTAGATCGTACACACTGCTGCTACTGAGCGTCGGTGATGGAGGGAGTGGATGCTTGTGGATGTGGTGCCAATCAAGCGGCTGCTTTGTCCTGGATGGTGTCAAACTTCTTGAGTGTTGTTGGGGCTACACCCATCCAGACAAGTGGGGAGTATTCCATCACACTCCTGACTTGTGCCTTGTAGATGGTGGGACAGGCTTTGGGGAGTCAGGAGGTGAGTTACTCGCTGCAGGATTCCCAGCTTCTGGCCTGCTCTTGTAGCCACTGTGTTAATGTGGTGAGTCCAGTTGAGTTTCTGGTCAATGGTAACCACCAGGATGTTGATAGTGGGGGATTCAGTGATGGTAACACCATTGAGTGTCAAGGGGCAGTGGTTAGATTGTCTCTCATTGGTGATGGTCATAGCCTGGCATTTGTGTGGCGTGAATGTCACTTTCCACTTGTCAGCCTGAGTCTGGATATTGTCCAGATCTTGTTGCATTTGAACATGGACTGCTTCAGTATCTGAGGAGTCACGAATGGTGCTGAACATTGTGCAATCATTGGCGAACATCCCCACTTCTGACCTTATGATGGAGGGAAAGTCATTGATGAAGCAGCTGAAGATGGTTGGGCTGAGGACACTCCCTTGAGGAACTCCTGCAGAGATGTCCTGGAGCTGAGATGATTGACCTCCCACAACCACAACCATCTTCCTATGTGTCAGGTATGACTCCAACCACTGGAGCGTTTGCCCCCTGATACCCATTGATTCCAGTTTTGCTCGGGCTCCTAGATGCCACATTTGCTTGAATGCAGCCTTGATGCCAAGGGCTGTCACTCCCACCTCACCTCTGGAATTCAGCTCTTTTGTCCATGTTTGAACTAAGGCCGTAATGAGGTCAGGAGCTGAGTGGCCCTGGCAGAACCCAAACTGGGCGTCACTGAGCAGGTTATTGCTGAGCAGGTGCTGCTTGATAGCGCTGTTACTGACACCTTCCATCACTTTACTGATGATCGAGAGGAGGCTGATGGGGCGGTAATTGGCCGGGTTGGATTTGTCCTGTTTTTTGTGTATAGGACAAACTGGGCAATTTTCCACCTTGTCGGTTAGATACCAGTGTTGTAACTGCACTGGAACAGCTTGGCTCCGGGAGCGGCAAGTTCACACAAGTAATCCTGTTTGGTGGCTTCACCAGGTTGATACCTCATCTTTAGGTATGCCTGATGCTGCTCCTGGCATGCCCTCCTGCATTCTCCATTGAACCAGGGTTGATCCCCTGGCTTGATGGTAATGGTTGAGTGGGGGATATACCGGGCCATGAGGTTACAGATTGTGCTGGAGTACAATTCTGCTACTGTTGATGGCCCTTAGCACCTCATGGATGCCCAGTCTTGAGTTGCTAGATCTGTGCGAAGTCTGTCCCATTGAGCACGGTAATAGTGCCACACAACACGATGGAGGTTGTTCTCAATGTGAAGTCGGGACTTTGTTTCCACAAGGACTGTGCGATGGTCACTCTTAGCGTTACTGTCATGGACAGATACATCTGCAGTTGGCAGATTGGTAAGGATGAGGTCAAATATGTGTTTCCCTCTTGTTGGTTCCCTCACCACCTGCCGCAGACCCAGTCTAACAGCTATGTCCTCTAGGACCCAACCAGCTTGATCAGTAATACTGTTGCCGAGCCACTCTTGGTGGTGGACATTTACATTTTATTTGAAGGATTTATTCACAGGATATGGGCTTTATTCACTGGATCACCATTTGTTACCCCCCACAAAGGGCAGTTCAGAGTCATATTGCTGTCATGAGCAGACCAGGTAAGGATGGCAGACATCATTCTCTAAAGGCTATGAGTGAAGGAGGTTTTTTTTTTCAAACAATCAACAAATGTTACATGGTCATCATTAGATTGTTAATTCCTGAATTTTATTTAGGGGCAGCACAGTGGCTCAGTGGTTAGCATTGCTGCCTCACAGCATCAGGGACCCGGGTTTGATTCCACCCTTGGGCGACTGTCTGTGTGGAGTTTACAAGTTCTCCTTTTATCTGCTCCAGTTCCCTCCCACTGCCCAAATATGGGCAGGCTGGGTGGATTTGCGATGAAAAATGTAGGGTTTCAGGGATAGGGATTCTCTTTGAAGAGCTGGGATGGGTTGAATGGCCTGCTTCCACACTGTAGGGATTCTTCTGAATTCAAATTCCACCAGCTGTTGCGGCAGGATTTGAACCTGTGTCCCTAGAACATTTTCTGACTGTCTGGATTAATATTCTGGCAATAATACCACTGGGCCATCGCTCCTCTTCTGCTATTTTGCCTTCTGTTCTTACAATCATCAGAGTTTCTAGCTTCCAGATAATCTAGCACACAGCCCTGACAAACTCCTGCAGAGATGTCCTGGAGCTGAGATGACTGACCCCAAACAACCACGACTATCAAAGTCAGATAATTTAGAAGGACAGACCTGAACCTAATCTTTACAGGATTCAGAACATTCTGGAAGCACCCAGCTGATCATGTGTCTCCAAATCAACACCCGCTCTCCCAGTTTGTTCTCATATCCATGACCAAAGTGAATGGCCACAGTATATGGGGCTATCAGGCAGAGAGGGAGGAGAGTTACAGACAGACCAGGATGTACCTGCTGCATTGCTGCCCGGGGATGTCTGCTGGAGAATCTGTCAGACCCAACAAAGAGAAAGAAGACAAATGACTAACCTGAGAGCAGATAGGATCTGGGTACACCATCGTCGCCAGGCCTGTGGGCAGGAACACAGAGAGGAGGCAAAGGATGCAGAGACAGAGACACTCTCACACACACTCCCTCCCTCCCTCTGTCTCTCACACACACTCCCTCCCTCCCTCTGTCTCTCACACACACTCACTCCCTCCCTCTGTCTCTCACACACACTCACTCCCTCCGTCTCTCACACACACTCCCTCCCTCCCTCTGTCTCTCACTCACACTCCCTCCCTCCCTCTGTCTCTCACACACACACACTCCCTCCATCTCACACACACACACTCCCTCCATCTCACACACACACACACACACACACTCTCCCTCTCACACACACACACACAATCTACCACACACACACACACACACACACTCTCCTTCTCACATTCACACACACACACACACACACACACACTCTCCTTCTCACATTCACACAC